>NC_142652.1:16060606-16363636 GCF_055504915.1 Nelumbo nucifera | reverse complement strand
AGCCAACAGGGAACCACTCGGAATGGCTCCATATCTAGCAGCCAGCCCAGAACGGAAGCCACAGACGAGCACCAATTCCAGACCAGCATCCAATGTGGGGAGCAGCGGCAGTACACCCCCTATTAAGCACTTGTCCAGGGCTGAGATGGCAGAACGCAGGGCGAGGGGGCAATGTTTTAATTGCGATGAACTCTACTCAGCAGGGCACAGGTGCAAGAGACTTTTCTGCCTCCTGGTAGAACAAGAGGAAGATGAGGATGAACCCCCTCCATAGGAACCCGACCCAGGAGGGCAAAGCCACCCAGGATTCTTTTGAGGGTGTCTTCGACACCCAATTCGAGCTTGAGGACAAGCTCGTAGTCCGGGAGGGGTGTGATGTTATGGACACACCACCGGGCAGCGCACTGGGGTGCAGTCATAGGCAGCAGCACGCACAGCGGGCCGCCCAGCAGCACGCACCGCCCGGCAGCGCCGCACGCACCGCCTGGCAGCGCGCAGCACGCACCGCTCGACAGCGCACACAGCAACACGCACCACCGGCAGCGCGCCGCATGCACCGCACGGTAGCACGCACCACGCACACGCCCGGCACCGCACGGCAGCGGCACCATGAGCCGCGCGCACGCACCGCGCGGCGGCGGCACCATGAGCCGCGCGCACGCACCCGGCAGCAGCAGCAGAGCGGGGCCCACACGACAGCTCATAGGGGTGGGCCCACCCTTATATGGACACGTCAAGAGAACTCGCCGCCAGCCTTATCCCTTATCCTCATCCTTATCTTATCTTATCCTTATCTTTATCTTATCTTAAGTAAGAGTGTGTTACCAATAGGAGTAGGTAATTAGGAGTTTGAGTTCAAGTTGGAGTTTGAGTTTAATTAGGAATTTCCATCTGTAATCTCCTATTTAAGGAGCTACGAATTGAAATAGAGGGAGTTTTTTCGCAGTCAAGAAAGAGAGTGAGGAGAGTTCGGGTGATCTCTTGGACAAATCACCCATTAGGAGAGTTCGGGTGATCTCTTGGACAAATCACCCACGCGATTGCCACCATAGGGTCTGTACACAAGGACAAGGGCAAGGGCAAGGGCAAGGGAAGACAGGAGTCTCTCCCGGTGGACCGACCCGTGACGAGATCCTACACGCGGGCCCATAACAGGGTTTCTGAGTTATGGCTTAGATCTCTCCTTGATGAGATGGATGTTTCATGTGACGAGCCACAGATGTTGTATTGTAATAACCAGTCTACTATTAACATTGCTCACAATCCGGTTCAGCATGATAGAACTAAGCACATTGAGGTAGATTGACACTTTATATGGGAGAGAGTGGCTTTGGGAGAGGTGTGCCTTCCTTTCATTGCATCAGAAGAGCAACTAGCAGATTTTCTAACTAAGGGAGTTCCAAAGCCAAAAGCTTCAACATTATGTAAGCAAGCTTGGGGGAGTGTAGTGAGAATGGGCTGAATGGGCCTTAGTGCTTTTTATTTCTTTTAAGTAGTATTTAAGGTTATGTTTGTTGGTTATGGGCCTTAGTTATGGATTTTTTTTTTTTTGTTTCTTTAATTATTTCTTTAGTGCCGACTGCCCCATTAAGGGCATCCTGGTAATAATTGTACTTAATTTTAGAATTAAGTTAATAAAAGAGATCAAAGGGGCTTGAGAGAGAGGTTCAAACTCTTCTTTTCCCTCTTCCCTTCTCTTCTTCTTCCACAACCTACTACTGAAACCACTTTCTTCTCCTTTCTCTTCCCTTCTTTCTTCCTTTTCCTATATTTTCTGAATTACTACAGGTGTATTTCTCAACTGCACAGCATGAGAAACAGCAGAGAACTAACCAATAATATCACACAGAATACTGCTCTCTTGGTAACAACCAAATAGAGGGTCAATCTACACTACTACACAACCACCAATCCTGTCACACAGGGTGACAGCAAGAAAGGAAAGAAAAAGTAGGTGTATGAAAACTCCCTACCTGTTCTGCCTTCACAGCCTCCTGATGTGTTTTCAGAGCTCTGATACTATGATATAATATCTGAGCTTTCAAATAAACCCTACTGGAGTCGGTAGGAAAAAAAGAGAAGGGAGATAGAAAAGAGAGTAAGAGAGAAAGATAAAAGAAGACTGGAGGGCTGAACAAAACAAGCTAGCCCATCTCACCAGTCAACTGTTATTTATAGATTTCTAAAGATAAGTAAAATGACACTTACACCCCTGATTAAGTATGAACTGCGTAACTTAGTTAGAACATGACTGTTCATTTACATAGAATTAGAACATGATGAAATGACTGAAACACCCCTGATTAGTTGACTTCTAATGACTATCATACTAGCTTGTGTATAAATTTTTAGGTAGAACAATTATAAACTTCTATTTCCCATTACTTAAATCTTTTTATGTTGATTATATCTATTTTTCACTTTATGATAGAGAATACAATTTATTTCATTGTATTTCAGGCAATATTTAAGCGCTATCCACGCCCCGAGAAAGAATATCAATCATTTTCTCTTATATACAGTGACAGATCATTGGATTTGGTGAGTGTTTCTGCTTTGTTGCTCTTGCCTGCATACAAACATTGCTGCATTAAAAAATACAAAGAGATTTAAAATAAAAGTTGTGCTATGGCAGTGAAGAAGTATGGTACCCAACAGATCCATAACCAATCAATTGGTATTTTCATTTAAATTCACGTGTATTTTCCTTAAAATAATTAGTTCTTCAGACTAAGCTTTGAAGGTTAATATACAATTGTACCATCCTACTCATTTAACTGTCTTGGTTTAAAACATTATGAACTATGACAGATATGTAAGGATAAAGACGAAGCTGAGGTATGGTTTGTTGGTCTGAAGGCATTGATTTCACGCGGTAGCTACCCCAACTGGAGAAATGAATCAAGGATTGATAGAATTTCATCAGATAGTCCATGTGGCAGTACTCAAAGAAACTCCCACAATTTTTTTACCTGTGGCAGTAGTGATACCTTTCATAAGGTTTTCTTGCTATGATGATCATGTAACTCTATTTATTTATTGAATACCTTTTCAATTCAATTTTCATGTCAATTTTGTTTCCCAACTTACAGGATCCTGGAGTTACCGAACGAATTCAGATTCCTCATGAGAGTTCTCCACGTAGTGGTCTGAGAAAGGCATTCTCTGATGTGATATCATATACTGCAGTTGCCAAGGGTTCTACTCAATCAGAAGCAGTTGCCAACTCTCTTGGTTCATTCTCATCTTCTACTGCTGATGATTCAAATGGCCGGGCTTCTACAGTTGATAATTTTCGAGTTAGTCTATCTAGTGCAGTAAGCCCATCAAGCCAGGGATCTTGTCATGATGATCTTGATGCACTGGGTGATGTTTTTATCTGGGGAGAAGGCATTGGTGAAGGGGTCCTGGGTGGTGGTATGCTCAGAATTGGAAGTTCATCTGCCCCCAAGATGGATGCACTTCTTCCAAAGGCACTTGACTCTACAGTGGTGCTTGATGTCCAAAATATTGCTTGTGGTGGTCGACATGCTGTGTTGGTCACTAGGCAAGGGGAGATTTTTAGTTGGGGAGAAGAGTCAGGAGGCAGGCTTGGTCATGGAATAGAAAAAGATATTTCCCACCCAAAGCTCATTAATGCTCTCAGTGGAATGAATATTGAATTAGCAGCATGTGGTGAATATCACACGTGCGCTGTTACACTATCTGGTGATCTTTATACATGGGGAGATGGTACTCACAATACTGGTCTTCTTGGGAATGGAAGTGAGGTTAGCCACTGGATCCCTAAAAGATTAAGTGGCCAAATGGAAGGTACACATGTGGTATCAATCTCTTGTGGACCTTGGCATACAGCTGCCATAACATCTTCAGGCCAATTGTTTACATTTGGTGAAGGTACTTTTGGTGCCCTAGGCCATGGAGATTGTAGCAGCACAAGAATTCCAAGAGAAGTAGAATCCCTCAAGGGATTGCACACAGTGAAAGTAGCCTGTGGTGTTTGGCATACTGCTGCTGTGGTGGAAATTGTGGTTGAGGCCTCTGGTTCTGATATCTCTTTATCTCGAAAGCTATTCACCTGGGGTGATGGGGATAAAGGCCGACTTGGGCATGGTGACAGGGATTCTAGACTAATCCCTGAATGTGTAACTGCTTTGAATGACACTGATCTTTGCCAAGTAGCATGTGGGCATGACATCACAATTGCTCTTACAACCTCAGGAAGAGTATATACAATGGGAAGTACTGTTTATGGGCAGTTGGGCTGTCCTAGATCTGATGGAAAGCTTCCCACTTGCATTGGAGGTAAGATCAACAACTGCTTTGTCCAGGAGATAGCATGTGGTTCTTATCATGTAGCAATTTTGACTTCAAAAGCCGAGGTTTATACATGGGGAAAGGGGGCAAATGGCCAATTAGGACATGGAGATAATGATGACAGAAATGCTCCTACACTTGTTGAAGCTTTGAAAGATAAACAAGCTAGGAGTGTTGTGTGTGGTTCAAATTTTACTGCTGTCATCTGTCTCCATAAATGGGTTACTGGTGCTGATCATTCCATTTGCTCCAGTTGTCACAATGCATTTAATTTCAGAAGAAAGCGTCACAATTGTTATAATTGTGGGCTTGTATTTTGCAAAGCATGCAGCACTAAGAAATCTCTAAAAGCTTCATTGGCTCCAAACACCAACAAGCCTTATCGTGTGTGTGATGATTGCTTTACTAAAATTAAAAACTCAATGGATTCTGGATTAATTTCTCGATTATCTAGGACTCAAAGTGGAAGTATAAGTCATGTTTCCAGTGACTTAGCAGAAAAAGATCAGTTGGATTCTAGATTACATGGGCAACTTTCAAGATTCTCCTCTGAACCACTGAGGCTGGTTGAGAGCAGGCAGCCCAAGGGCAACAGAAAAGTAGAAAAAAGGTTCTGCACTAGCTCTTCTCTTCGGGAGGGAATTTCATCATGGGGAGGTTTTTCCTCATCAAAAACATTAGCCTCCTTGATTGGAAATTCAAAGAAAGTGTTTTCTGCTTCTGTTCCTGCCTCAAGGACAGGTTCTCGTTCAACATCTCCTGCATCAAAAAAGCCAAGTCCACTTCACTCAGCAATCTCTGCACCACATATTCCTTTTCGCACCTCTCGAGTCAGTTTTGATGATTCAAAACACACAAATGACAACCTCATACAAGAAATTATTGGATTGAAGGCACAGGTAATTATTTCTCTGATGCATGTATATGGCAGTAAACATGGTTGTAGTAACCCATGTTTGAGAGTGCTTATTTATAAATAAGTGCAATAGGTGAAAAAGCACCTATTTCAAACAGGGGTAGTATAGGGTATTTTCAAAATGATGTGGTGGGCCAAGATGGGCCAGAAAGGAAATAAGAACTTACTGAATAAGCACTTAAAAATAAGCTCAAAATTTGGGCTTCTTGAATAAGTGCTTATTTGCAAGAATAAGCACTTATTTGGGCTTATTTCCCAAATGCAAATAAGTGTTCATTGATGTGGTCCTGGCCCAAAATAAGTTCTTATTTGATAAGCACTTAAAAATAAGCACTCCCGAACTTATCCGTAGTAAGAAATGATTGAATTGCACATAATTTAACAATGGATAAGGCACTAAACATAATGGAATGGCGAAACAGGAATCATGTAGCCAACCCCATATGGTTGGGATAAGGCTTATGATAATGATGATGTGCACACACAAAAATAATAAAAGAGATGGGACTTTAACTTTTTTCAGATTACATTCTTCCATTACTTTATTAATTTTTCATTGTTTATATCTGCTTCACAACATTAAGATATTAGAATAGGAACTCCAACTGAAAATCCATAAGGGCAATTGCTAGTTATGACTTACACAGAAGTGAACAAGACCAAATAGAGAGAAATAAAGAGAAGAGGAAATTGGTGGGAGAAAAGAACTTATACCGTGAGACAACACTAAAGAGACAAAAAAATATAAGGAAAAAGACATAAATAACCCTAACTAACTCAACTCAACTCAAACTCTTTGAAAACAAATTAGCTCACTAATTTTCAAATCTCACACAGGAAAAAGACAACTCCATTGAGTACTCTCTCTCACTCACTCATAAAGTGTAGTCAATCTCTATGTGCTTATTCCTTTCATGAGAAATTGGATTTAATGTGATGTGGACACCAACTTGATTGTCATAACACAACATAGGAGTCAACAAAGAGTATCTAATCTTTTCAAGTTTTGTAGCTAGACTAGTTCACCATAACCCTATACTCTCAGCTTTAGCACTACTATTGGCAACTATACTTCACTTGACAAGATTACCTCCTAGGAATGTGGAATCTCAAGTAGTAGATCCTGTCAAATGTGGACCCATCCCAATAAATGTTTGTATATCCTTTAATTTCTAAATGACCATTTGGAAGAGCTTTTTTAGATACAAGTCTAGTGCACAATTTTGTTCAATGCATCCCAATATGGAACTTGAGGATTCTGTAGTAGACCCTGTCAAACGTGGACCCATCCTAATAAATATTTGTATATCCTTTAATTTCTAAATGACCATTGAGAGGAGCTTTTTAGATAGCAGTCTAGTGCACAATTTTGTTCAATGCATCTCAATATGAAATTTGAGGATTCTGTATAAATTGACCCACAACACTAACTGCAAAGGAAATATTTGGTCACATAATCAAGTAGTTTTCCAATAAACCTATTCTACCTTTGTTTGGCCTAAGAGAAGGGGAAGGATATGTGGAGAAGTGTAAGAATATCTGTAATTTGGACTCTTTGGGAAGAAAGAAATGCTAGAATCTTCTCAGAGATGGAGAGAAGGAAGCAGTAAGAGATCGTGTTATGGTGAGGGTGATGCACTAGATTAGAACATTGGACTCTTTATCACCATTTTCTTTTGATGACATATGGAGAAGTTGGGAGGTGGTGACCAGAAGCTCATCAAGAAAGGAAAGAGCAAATTTAATGTGGAAGCTTCTAGCTGAAGATTTTGTGAAACTAAACTTTGATGGGAGTAGTCAAGGCAACCCCAGGGCCCAGGCCCCTTAGACATAGGAGGGGTGTTGAGAGACAAAGAAGGAAATGTCATTGCTTTGTTCTCAGGTCCAGTAGGAGTAGGAGATTCCATTAGGGAGGAGTTGATTGCTGCATTGAAAGGGGTACAAATTGTGAGTTAAGTTTGATAAATGTGGAGATTAAAGGGGTTCAAAATTGGTGGTAGGCTGGCTGAAGGAACCAGTCTATAATTTGGTGCTTTAGGGATGAGATGAAGAAATTTAGATGGCTTACTAGAAGTATGAATGTGAGGATGCATTGGGTTAGGAGATCAACTAATCTGATGGTGGATGTACTAGCTAAGCAAGGGGTAAATAGGGATGACTTGTATTGGGCTCAGCTGTGCTTGACAATTTGTAATATGTTTTTAATCTGTGAGAAGTAGCAGTTCGTGCCTCTCTGCGGGGATGCTTGTATTGCCTATGTTTACTACTCATTAATAAAATTTCACTTATCAAGAAAAACAAAAACCTCGTATACCTCCCCAGATCATCAAATAGTTCACCTTGATTAGTAGTGCCCAACTTAAAGTTGGGATCCATTGGGGACTCTACTAGTTTTTTACCAAAAAAATCATAATCTTCAAGTAAATTTAGGACATGCCTCCTTTGAGATAAATTGATGCCACTTTTTGATCTAGCCACTTCAATACACAAGCAAATGCTATTTTCATTGCCTTAGTGCCCAAAAAGAAGCGAAAACCCCAAGGGACTTCAGGCCTGTAAGTCTGGTGGGAAGCCTTTACAAAATAATAGTTAAGTGCAAAAGTATTAACTGGCAGGCCAAAAAACGTTTTACCCTCTGACCTCACAGTTTCAAGGTGTCTTTGTTGAGGGTAGACAAATTGTTGATCAGAGAAGGCTTATGATTATGTGGACTGATCTTTCCTTCTTGAGATTATGGAGAAGTTTGAGTTGGGGGAAAGGTGGAGAATATGGATTAAGGGGTGCTTGAGCTCAATGCATAGATATCCTTCACTACTACCATCCATTTGTTCTCCGTAAATAAATTTGGGGAAAACCTGTGTTGTAAGGGGTGCTTTTGTGAATGTTTCAGGCACAGGGGGTTTCTTGTAATTTTTCTTTCTTCCAAGGACCACTTTGTAATTATTTATCTTATTAATATATTAGGGTGAAGTGGGAGCTGCCACTTACCCATTCAATTTTTCCCTCATTTTGTTCATTGTCTTCTTCCTTTTTCCTCTCTCCCTTCCTCTTCTCTCCTAGAATATGTTGTGACTGATTACATGGTATCAAAGCAATAATCTGTCACAAAATATTCTAGGTTTCCCTTCTCTTCTTCAACACATTAGTTCATTTCTCAAGAGGATATAGTTCATGATTGCCCTGTGATCTGATCGCCTCATCAAGTTTTTCATTCCCCATTCCTTGGTCATAGGACGAAGTTGTGTTTTCTTGTTTCTGGGCTGACCGTCAAGTGACCGAAGCATGTAAGAGGACCACAGAAGTTATATAAGGAATTTTTTTTTTTTTTTTGCTGGGTTTCTGGTTTGGACTGTGTTTGAAGGTTGGTTGAAGGCTGTTATGTCCAAGACAGGTGCTGGTAGTTAACCGTAAGGTGTGTTTGGTTTAAGGGAAGTTATTTTTTGGTGATCAGCTTTATGTCCAAGTGGTTGCAGTCCTCGAGTAAGTGTTTCTAGGCTTCAGTTTACCCTTCCTAGATCAGTTCTTGTGCTGTTATCTTGGACTGCTGCAGTCATGTGACTGAGTGTGCCAGAAAAAACCCTAGTCTTTGGAGTTTGGATTCTAAAATAGTGTGTTTCAGTTATGTCCTTAGAGAGTTCTGTCACTTCAAACCCTTCTGGGGGACTAGTTAGTTCTGGTAGTGGGATGGACAGTGTTGGCTTCCTTGTATCTATTGTCCTTATTGATGGACTGAATTGTTTGGAATGGTCCAAAAGTATGAAGATGTTTGTTGGAGCCAAAGGAAATTTAGGGTACCTTACCAGGAAAACTAAGAAGCCTACTAATGAAGGGGCTGAATATGAGAAGTGGGAGCAAGAGAACTACCTTATTATGTCTTGGCTTACATCTTCCATCCAGCCTGCACTTAGAAAGAATTTTATGTGGGCTGAAATAGCCAAGGAAATTTGGGACCAAGCAAAGGCCACATTCTCTGAACAAAGGCATTTTACTCGGATCTACTAACTTCAAGTGGAGTCAGTTGCGTTGAAACAAGGAGAGAAGTCTCTTGCAGCCTATTATTCTTCCCTCACTTCCATCTGGAAAGAGCTAGACCACTACAAGTCTATAGATTGGAAGAGTGAAGAGGATGCTTCTGCTTGCAAGAAATTGATCTCTCAAGAAAGGGTGTTTGCTTTCATAGCAGGCCTGAATTTTGTTTATGAACCTATTAGAGTTCAGATTTTGGGTGGTAAGGGGCTTCCAAGACTTGAGGAAGTGTTTTCTTTGGTACAATCTGAGGAAACTATGAGGGCTGATATGAATCCTCCTGAAGGAGAGCAAGTGGCTTTATTGTCTAAGGGGGACAGCAAGAAGAGTGAGGTATAAAAGAAGGGAGGAAGTGACAAAGACAAGTTTTAGTGTACTCATTGTAAGAGATCTAGACACACAAAGGAGTTTTGTTGGGATTTGGTTGGTAAACCTAAGAAGTTTCAAGGGAAGCAGAACAAAGGACCTAATGCAGCTAATGTTGCTTCTTCCACTACTAGCCATGATAGTCAGCAGTCTAGTCAGAGCAACACTGCTCCTGTGCAGCAAATTCAAGTAACCAAGCCAATGCTTTCAATGTTTCCCCAGTTCCTTCTCAGTCTTCCCAGATCATTAATTCAGGTGCTACAAACCATATGACCGGTAAGTCTTCACTTTTCTCTTCTTATCATATTTTGTCTGGAAAAGATAAAGTTAAACTTGCTGATGGCTCTTGTTATTCTATTACTGGACAGGGAGTTGTCTCTCTTCTAGTTGGCCTAACCCTTTGTGATGTTTACCATGTTCCAAAGATTCCTATTAATCTCTTATCTATTAATTGCATTACTAAACCTTTAAATTGCTCTATAACCTTCTTCCCTAACTCTTGTGTATTTCCAGATTTGACTTTGATGAGAATGATTGGTAGAGATTGCATGACAGATGGGCTCTACATTTTGGATTTAGCAATCTCTGATTCTTCTAAGAGCACCAGTTTGTGGAGTGACTTGAGTCAGTCTAGCTTGCATAAGAGTCAATGTAATAAAGACTAAATTTATCTCTGGCATTGTCGTTTGGGTCATTTGTCCTTTGTTCAAGTCAGTGTCTTTGTCGTCATTAGAATGTGCTACTTGTCAGTTAAGCAAACACTATAGGAGCTCATATCCTCCTATTAATAAAAGAGTTGATTTTCCATTCCATATTGTGCATTCTGATGTATGGGGCCCTTGTTCTATTGTAGCTAAAGGTGGGTGTCGGTATTTTATCAGTTTTATTGATGATTACTGACGCTAATGTGATCTAGTGATGAAGTTCCTAACATTATAAAGCATTTTCATCATATGGTGTATACTCAGTTTCATGTTCGTACTCAAATTATTCACTCAGACAATGCCAAAGAATACTTTTATAAGGATATCAATGCCTATGTTTTGGATAATGGTATACTATATCATGGCTCTTGCCAAAAAACACAACGACAAAATGGTGTTGTTGAAAGAAAGAACAAGCATTTGTTTGAAGTGGCTTATGGTTTGTTAATCCATATGAATGTTCCAAAGCGATTTTGGGTTGATGTAGTTGTCACTGTGGCTTACCTAATTAATTGCATGCCGTCGAGATTATTACACTCGCGGGCTCCGCATCAGTTACTTTCCCCTTCATCTCCTCTGTTTTCCATCCCCTCTGCATGTTTGGGTGTTAATGTTTTGTCCAAAACCTTTCTCCCTCATCCAGTAAGTTGGACCCCCATGCAATTCCTTGCGTGTTTCTTGGTTACCCTTCTACTTACAAGGGATATAAGTGCTTTGACCCTGTGTCTCACTAGGTATACATCTCCATGGATGTTTCTTTCTTTGAGTCACATCCTTTCTTTGTTGCCTCACCTCAAGGGAGAGTGGTGGTGAGGTGAGACGTTCTTTCTTTTCCTTCCCGTGCTCCTACTCCCTTGCAGTCCCAATCCCAGCCTTCCCCATGTCAACAGCAGTCTCCAATGCCTCCGCTGCCTTGTCATACTTTTTCTCCTTATACTTGGCAGCATTACAAAGGTCTGTCATTGGATCAGCCACTGAATTCAAGTGTAAAATCAGCTAGCAGCTGTTGTCTTCAGACTCTCATGAGGCAAATCTCATGTTTGTGATCCTTCAGGTATCTCTCAACCTTCTCCTTGTGATGTTGACCTTCCCATTGCCCTTCATAAGAGTGTGAGGGCTTGTATCAAGCATACTATTGCCTGCTTTATTACCGTGCCTTCATTTCTGTTGTTTGTAGTGTCTATCCCTAAGTGTGTGTTACATAGGCCTTGCAATTACCTGAATGGGGAAATGCTATGTGTGAGGAAATTCATGCCCTCCATAAAAACCACACATGGGACCTTGTTGATCTTCCAAAGGGAAAGAAGTATGTTGGTTGTAAGTGGGCGTTTACAGTAAAGCATCGTGTTGATGGGTCTATTGAAAGGTATAAGGCAAGGCTGGTGGCAAAGGGTTATTCACAGACACATGGTGTGGACTATAATGAAACCTTTGCTCCAATTACCAAGATGAACTCTATCAAGTGCTCTTATCCTTGGCTATCAATTTCTCTTGGCATCTTCATCAATTGGATGTAAAGAATGTGTTTTTGAATGGTGATCTCAATGAGGAAGTATATATGGTTCAGCCTCCTGGATTTTAGGCGCAAGGTAGTGAGGATAAAGTTTGTCATTTGAAGAAATCCTTATATGGCCTAAAGCAATCCCCCAAGCATGGTTTGAGAGGTTCAATAGTATTGTCCAACAAATTGACTTTGTCCAGTGCCAAGTTGATCATACATTGTTTATGAAAAGAAGAGGTGAGTTGGTTGCTATTTTGATTGTTTATGTGGATGATATTGTGATAACAGGAAATTGGGGGAAGAAATTCAAGAGCAAAGAAATTTTTGGCTTCACAATTTGAAGTTAAAGATCTTGGACCTCTGAAATATTTCCTTGGTATTGAAGTTGCTCGGTCTGACAAGGGTATCTTTATCTCCCAAAGGAAGTATATTCTTGATCCATTAAAAGATATGGGGAAGCTAGGTGTAAACTAGCCGATTCTCCTATGGATTCAAGTCATAAACTTGGAAATTGTGAGGGTGAGATAGGTTCAGATGTTCATCAGTATCAAAGACTCATTGGGAGGTTGTTATACCTTTCTATGACTTGGCCAGATATTGCCTTTGCAGTGAGTGTTCTAAGCCAGTATATGCACTCACCTAAACCCACTCACTTCAAGGCTGCTAAGAGGGTTCTAGCTTACTTGAAGAAGCATCCAAGTAGGTGTCTCCTCTTTACCAAGCATGGTCACACAAAGGTAAAAGGTTATATTGACGCTGACTAGGCAGGTTCTTGATGCTAGGAGGTCTACTACTGGTTATTGTACTTTTGTAGGAGGGAATTTAGTCACTTGGAGAAGTAAAAAACAGTCCATGGTAGCAAAGTCAAGTGTTGAAGCTAAGTATAGAGTTATGTCTCGAGTTGCAGAAATGTTGTGGTTGAAAAACCTTCTTACTGAGTTGGGTATATGGAATTCAGATCCTATGTCATTGTATTGTGATAACAAGGCTGCTATCAGTATTGCTCACAATCCAGTTCTCCATGAGTGGACCAAACACATTGAGATTGACAAGCACTTCATTCATGAAAGAGTAGAAAGGAGTGAAATTTGTAATTCTATATACCTTTTTTTTTAATCAAAGGAACAATTGGCCAATGCCCTTAAAAAAGGATTGAATGCATGTGCCATGAAGAGTTATGTATCAAGTTGGATACGCATGATTTCTACAACCCAATTTAAGAGGGAGTGCTGTAAGGGGTGTTTTTGTGAATGTTTTAGGCATAGGGGGTTTCTTGTAATTTTTCTTTCTTCCAAGGTCCACTCTGCAATTATTTATCTTGTTAATATATTAGGGTGAAGTGGGTGCTGCCACTAACCCATTCAATTGTTCCCTCACTCTGTCCATTGCCTTCTTCCTTTCTCCTCTCTCCTAGAATATGGTGTGACTAATTACAACTTGTTCATTCATGCACTCTTCTGAAGGACCCGGATTTCCTTCACCACTACGACCAAAGTTCGGCTTAATGAAACCACTGAAAGGAGGGGACCAAGCCTTGTAGCAACCTTCAAAGGAGCAAAATCAGCCACTTCCAACTTCTCATCAAATCAACAGTTGAAACATCCTCAAATAATCTTAGGGTTTTCACCCAATGTAACACTCTAATGGCGATGGCTTCAATAAGGGCATTCCTACTCCTTTCTTTTTTTCTTCTGCAATTGTTCTCAGCTTCCTCTCTTCCCAAATAGTCCAACAGACTTCTGCTCTCATGTATCTCCACAAAAGTTTTCCCCTCTTCGTCCTCTAGCTAACAAAGGTTGGACTAAAAAAGCTTTTACATTTGGCAGAGAGTTCCACCTACACCCAAACAGGGAGAAAAAACATTCCCAAATTGATGATGCAGAGGGCAAGCGATCAATAAGTGATGGGAAGATTCACTATTAGCCTTACAGATGGGATACTAGTGAGGGGATAAGTAACCAATTAGGTCTTTTCTTTTAAAGCAAATAAGTATTAATTCTTTCCAGAAACGCTTACTAGCAAAAGCCTCTAATCCTAAGTTTAATTGTCTTACTCCATACCTCTTTTACTAGAAAAGATATGCCCAAACTGTCACTTGGTTGGGTTAAGGACACAAAGAAAGAGGCACACGTGAATGAACCCAACGGGAAAAGAATCCAATTTCAACAACCACATCTTAAAGGGTTTTAAAACACCCCTTCAAGACTTTGGATCAAAGAAAAAGTGTCGTCCAATTCGCAATCACACAAACCTCTTCTAAACCTCAAACTCCAATCAAGCTCTGAGTTAGAATTGGAAGGAGCCACAAAAGAAGCAATTCATTCTTCCAATTGGAAATTGCATAAAGGGAAGGGAATTGTTCTTTTAATAGTGAGGTGCCCAACCAAACATGTTCCAAAAACTCTACAAGATTACCAAAACAAAGATTATACCTGATATGTGGCAAGAAGAGAGGAAGGATTGCATGGATAGACTTCCAGGGAGAAGAGCTCTTATAGCCCTTGCCGAAACTCTAGCATCCCAACCATCAGCTGCAAGCCCATGGATACTTAGAATTACCTTTACCCACAACTTATCCCTATCAACTGACAACCTCCAAAGCCATTTAGCTAGCAAAGCCACATTCCTTTCCTGAATACTCCCCAAACCTAACCCTCCAAACCTTTTGCTTCTTACTACATCCCATCTGACTCTATGGTCCCTCTCCTCCTCCCTTGGATCCCACAAAATATCCTTCATCATTTTTCCTAACCTCTTAATAACCCCCACTGGAATCCTGAAAACTGAAAGAAAGTACACCGACAAATTTGCTAGTGTGGATTTGATTAGGGTGATTCTACCCCCCAAGGACAAATACTTCTTTTCCATGTGGCCAATTTTTTAGTAAACCTCTCAATTACCGAATACCAGAAATTGTTGCCTCTTGGATACACCAACAAAATTGCTAGTGTGGAACTGATTAGGGTGAGAAATGGTTGCCTCTTGGATTATCCCCCAAAGGCAAACCCAATAGTTCATCAACCATTGAGCAACCTTACACCCCAAAGTTTTGGCCCTTTCTGCAATTTCTCTCTCCATATTGATGCCCACAAAACTTTTATTCCAATTAATTTTCAGGTTTGACATCTTTTCAAGGATAAGTACAACCATCCTCAAATTCTGCACCCATCTAGGATTACCACCATCACAAAAAACAATGGTATCATCAACAAATTGCAAGTGGGTAATTGGAACCTCCTCTCTACCTACCATCCAACCCTTCAACAAGTTTCTAGAATCAGCCCAAGAAATCAATCTTCTAAGCACATCTGCTATTAATGTGAATAAGGAGGAAGGGAGTCCCCTTGTCTTAATCCCCTAAATACCTAGAAATGATCCACCATAGTTCCATTAACCAAAATAATGAAAAGTCCTGACACATCTTGGTATCCATTTACACCATCTATCACCAAATCCAAAGTTTTCTAGAACCTCCAACATAAAAACCCAATCTACCAAGTCATAAGTCTTTTCCAAGTCCAATTTACACACCAAACCTTTTCTCCCAGATCTCTTCAAATCTTCATTAGCTTCATTGGCAATCAAGATTTGGTAAACAATTTGCTTGCCTTCAAGGCTTCAACAAAAGCCCCTTGGCAAGGAGAAATTAAGGAAGGGAGAACAACTTTGATCCTTCTTGAAAGCACCTTAGCAATTATTTTACACAAAAATTTGATCAAACTAATCAGCCTAAAATATTTTGGATGAAAGGCTTCAGATTTTTTGGGATTAAAGCTATAAAGGTAGAATTGAGCCCCGGGTTAATCACTCCTCTCTCAAAGAATTCACTAAGAAACTTTCAGCAAATCCCAACAACCCTGATAGAAAGCCATCGTAAAACCACCGGACCATGTGCTTCGGATCTAACCATTGAGAACACTGCTTCCTTGATTTCTTCCAAATCAAACTCTCTTTTCAACCAACTTTTGGAAGCCTCCGAAAAGTTTGCCCAATCCAAACCATCAATCCACATTCCTTTCAGCCAAGGGACTCCTAAATATTGATTTAAAGAAATGCACAAAATCCATGACAATCTGACTATGTTGGTTTAAAGTAACTCCCTCCACTACCCATTTTGAGACAAATTTTTTTCTCCCCCTCTCATCCATCCATGGAAGTAATGAGTGAAGGACCCCAGACATCTGAATGAATTAAATCAAAAGGAGCATTGACTACATTACTAGAACTTGAATAGTTTGTTTTACAATGTTTAGACATTTGACACAAATTACAATGAAGGACCTCAATCTGGCATGTCAAGGATAGAACAAAGTACTAGACTCCTTGCATTCACTAATATTAGTAGACAATGCCTCGAGAGCTGAACTTATTTCTTCATTGAGATAGTAGAAACCTCCAAACTCACGACCACTCCCAATCATTTGTTTTGCCAACTGGTCCTGGAAAACACAATGAGTGGAATAGGTGACAATACAATCCAAAGTTTTTGTTATTCTAGAAACCAAAAGAAAGTTGGCAGCAAAATTAGGAACATGCAAGGTAGAGTTGAGAGAAAGAGCTTTTCCAAGTTGGATATCCCCTTTCCCATGAACAATAGAGAGACATCGGCAACCCTTACTTTGTTTTGTTCAAAAACTAGATGATAAATGAAAATAAAGAATAATTGTTGGACACGTGTTCAGAAGTTCATGAGTCAATGACCCATGAGTTTAGGGAACAAGACTGAATAGCACCAAGTGCAGAGGCAATATCTGTCTTGGCAAAATAGGAGGAAGCAATAGAGGATTTTTTCAACTGAGCCATAGCTTGATTGAGGTTGTCTACCTATTTATCTATGAACTTGGGGAAGCTATTTGAAGTAGTAGTGGTTTGTCCCGTATCAGATGAAACACTAGTGGTTCCAATTTTATGCATTCCATCCACCATATTTGAGCTTGCTACATGCCCAAGGACTCTCGGCCCTTCACTTGGCTTCCTATCCTTCTGTAGAGCTGCTGGTTTTAGATGGGGGTGCAGAATCCAACATGTATCCTCAGTGTGTTTCTCCCACCATAGTGAGAACACTTCAATTTTTTCTTGTCTCCATCATATGAAGTCTAATCTGACAAGAAATTTAAACACCCTTCCTTCAATTTGTTTTTGATACATTTCCTATCTTCAGAATTTTTTCAATCAATGATGAGATGATGATCAAGTTCTTCCCAGAGCCTTTTGAGGGTAGCAAAGTAAGTAGCAACTGATAAATTTCCTTGATTCAAAACTGCAATGTCTTGTGTCAACCTATAAACCCTTCCATTATTCTTTCATTGTCCATAAGTATTAGATAGCCTCTCCCAAATTTGATGGGTTGTAGGATAGTGCTGAACTATCCTAGCAATCATTGAAGTCATAGAAGACAGCAGCTATGACATAACTAAGGCATTTTTCTCAGTCCAACTCCCATAGGTAGGGTCTTCCATCTTCAGTTCCTTAACCTGTCCATTGATGAATCCCATAGTAGAAACTGCAAAACTCCAATCTGATTTGTAACCTATGAAAGAAAAGTAAGAGAAAAGAAAAATCTGCAGAGAAGAGAAGAAGAGAGAAATAGAAAAGAATGTGAGAAAAGCCAAAATCAGATCTGGCCACCCCTTTCATTAGCTTATATACTCATCTAAAAAAAGGAATACAATGACAAGTATACCGTTAGTAAGTCGGCTACGACTAAAAGCACATAAAAAACACCCTTAACAAAACATAAACTAATGGGCTGTGGGCCAATAACTCTAACTAAACATTATGAACAAGAAATAAGTGTTATCAGCCCAATCTCAACAGTTCTCCATCAAGTTGGAATAGATGTCACACATTCCAAACTTGCATGGATCATGCTCAAGCTTGTTTCTTGCAACACCTTTTGTGAGAACATCAACTAGCTGTAAGTCAGATGCAACATATGGTAGGCACACTTCATCCTATCATGCAAACTTGGGTTATGGGATATGCTAATTGCAGTTTGATTATCATAGTAAATCATCATAGGTTCTTTTGCCTTTATTCCAATATCTCCTAACATGGACTAGACCCAGAGGAGCTTTGAAACGCCATGTACCATAGCTCTGTATTCAGCTTTTGCACTTGACCTTGCTACAACTGACTGTTTCTTAAGCTCAGTTTGGTTGTAGTACAAATACAAATATGTACAGTGCAAATACATACAAAATAATACAAAATACAAGGTTTTACACTCTACAAATTTGTATTTGTACTCCCAAACTGAGCATTACTCTTCCATGAAACCAGATTACCTCCAACAAGAGTGCAAACTCTTGATGTAGATCTCCAACCAGATTACCTCCATCTGAATTCAGTCCAGCAAGAAATTCAAACACCCTGTTTCTTTCAACCAACTTCCTATATGTTGCTGCATCCTTTTGGCTTTCCCATTCAATGGTCTCCAAATGATCAATCTCATGCTAGAGAGATTTCGAGGTAGAGAAGTAAACCAATACAGGTTTCTCCCCCTATTTAAAGTTATTCACTTCACTTTTCAGATCATATGCCCTAGTAACATTCAGGGGCTGTGAGTAGGTTTCCTTAGCAGTCGTCACCCATAAGTAATTTCTACTGATGTGTGGCTGCATAGAGTTGCACAGCCAAGTCATCACTAGATAGTTTTCCTGAACCCATTTAGCATAAGTTGGGTCTTCCTTTGCTGGTTGCTTAATGTCTCCAATTACATATCCAAGCTTCTCCCTTCCTCCAATAGCCATCATAGCCGATTGGGCCCATTCCAAGTAATTTGTGCCATCAAATTTAATGGTAGTAATCTGAAAGGTGTTATCTTACATACTCCCAGACCCCATAGATCCTTCTCCAAAGGATTTTGGTTCCTTCCCAACTGTCTCAGTTGAAAATAGTTCACTTGATGTATGGAACTGTTTGAGATTAGATGCAAAACAGAAACTAAACAAACAAGAGAGGAAGAAAAGAGAGAGAGCTGGCGGCAATGAGTGTTAGAGAGTGAGAGTTTCGAACTTTAACCTCACTCTAACACTCTAAACATTTTATTAAGGTGTTAATCTTTGATAAATTACAGAGAGGCCCTTGAGTGGGCAGAAAAATACAAAAAACAGAACATTACAGAGTATGGGCCCAGAATAAGGCCCATAACAAAGAGAAACATAACATAACATGAAATGACAGTCTATGGGCCATTCGGCCCATCTCCTCTACACTCCCCCTCAAGCTGAGCATAGATGTTTATCATGCCCAGCTTGTCAGTGTCATGTTGAAGCCTTGCCTTGGAAATGCCCTTGGTGAGAAAATCTGCCAATTGTCCTTTAGAATTAATGAATGGAAGACACACTTCACCGGAGGAGACTCTTTCTCAAATAAAGTGTCGATCAACCTCAATATGTTTGGTTCGATCATGTTGTACCGGGTTGTGAGCAATGTTGATGGCAGCCTGATTATCACAGTACAACATCATGGGTTTGTCATGATCAATCCCAAGTTCTTCCATTAAGGACCTTAGCCACAACAATTCCGAGACTCCATGTGCCATGGCTCTATACTCTGCTTCTGCGGAGGATCGGGCCACAACAGATTGTTTCTTACTCCTCCAAGAGACAACATTACCAGCCACCAAACTGCAATACCCTGAAGTAGATCTTCTATCATCAATATTTCTAGCCCAATCAGCATCAGTATAGGCTTCAAGTTTCAGATGACCATGCTTGGTAAATAGAATTCCTTTTCCTGGAGAGCCTTTCAGATAGCACAAAATCTGTTCTACTGCTACCATATGAGTATCTCTAGGAGCATGCATGAACTGGCTAATGCAACTGACAGCATACGCAATATCTGGCCTAGTCATGCACAGATACAGAAGCTTCCCAAGAAGTCTCTGAAAGACCCCTTTGTCTTCCAACAAAGTTCCATCCGAAGCTGAAAGTTTGTGACTCATATCAATGGGAGTTGCAGCTGGTCTTGCACCCAGTTTTCCAGTTTCAGACAACAAATCAAGGACATATTTCCTTTGGGAAATAAGAATCCCATCCTTGGATCTGGCAACTTCTATGCCAAGGAAGTATCTCAACTCCCCCAGATCCTTAATCTCAAATTCTGTACGGAAGAAAGACTTAAGAGCCAGAATGCCTGAGGCATCATCACCAGTCACTATAATGTCATCAACATACACAATGAGATACACTGCTAGAGATCCACTTTTCTTTACAAACAGAGTATGATCTGACTGTGTCTGAACATAGCCGAATTTAACAAGTGCAGCTCTAAATCTCTCAAACCAGGCTCTAGGAGATTGTTTGAGACCATAAAGTGATTTCTTCAATTTACATACCTTTCCTTGCATATCTTTCCCATACATTCCTGGAGGAAGACACATGTAGACCTCCTCATGTAAGTCACCATTCAGAAATGCATTATTTACATCTAACTGATAGAGAGGAAAATCAAAGTGAACTGCCAGAGATAAAAGAACCCTCACAGATGTCATCTTGGCAACAGGGGCAAAAGTCTCCAGGTAGTCAATCCCATATGTCTGTGTGTAGCCTTTTGCAACAAGTCTGGCCTTGTACCTCTCAATAGTTCCATCAGCCCTGTATTTAATGGTAAAGACCCACTTGCACCCAACTGGACCCTTCCCTTCAGGAAAATCCACCACCTCCAAGTACCATTTGCATGTAGAGCATCCATTTCAGTCTTCATGGCATCTCTCCATTCTAGAATCCCAAGAGCTTCTGAGACAGACCTAGGAATGGGGTTAGAAGCAACAGAAGAGAGGTAGGCAAAGTATGAAGGAGAAAGCGGGTCATAAGAAAGGTGTTTGGAAATGCAGTGTGCAGTACACTTCCGCTTCCCTTTCCTAATAGCAATGGGGACATCAAGGTCTGGGAAGGACGATTCCAAAGGAGCTGAAGCAGTACCTGTTATCTCATCTATGATTGGAAATGTATGAGCCTCATCTGTTGTAAGGGAAACTACTTGCTCATTCCTGGATCTCTGCCTTTGATACACTTTGGGATTATGGATAGGACGAGGAGGTAAAGAAATAGGGGCACTAGGACAAGAGGTATGAAGTGATTGATCCTCCTTTGATTCATTTGGTGAGGATACAGGTTTGTCAAGAGGCTCAACTGGGACAGGAAGAGGAAGAGCAAAAACTTGTGACAGACTCTCCCCCTGTGGACAATGTCCTTCCTGAGAGGAACCATAAAAAGAAGAAAGTTCATCAAAGGTAACATCCATAGAAACATGTCGGGTGCCAGTCTTTGGATCAAAACAACAATAACCCTTTTGTGTGGGGGAGTAACCAAGGAAGATACATTTGTGGGCTTTCGGTTCAAACTTATGTCTCTGCACACTTGGAATGTGAACATAGCAGGTACAGCCAAACACACGAAGAGGAATTGGGAAGAGATCCTTGTCTGGATGAAGAAGACAGAAGGGGGATTTAAACCCTAAAACCCTGGATGGCATATGGTTTATGAGATAGGTAGCAGTAAGTACAGCATCACCCCAAAATCTTGTGGGAACATGTGAGGCAAACAAAAGGCTCCTTGCAACTTCAACAATATGTCTATTTTTCCTCTTAGCAACTCCATTTTGTTCAGGGGTTCTAACACAGGAGCTTTGATGAATAACCCCCATGTCAAAGAGATACAAGGATAAACTCTTCTCAAAATACTCTTTTGCATTGTCAGATCTGAAAACCTTAACTCTGGTATCAAATTGAGTTAAAACAAGCTCATGAAATTGCCTCACAAGTCTTGGGACTTCATCCCGGGATTTCATTAAGTATATCCAAGTGAATCTAGAAAAGTCATCAATAAACAGGATAAAATATCTATAACCCCCCATAGAGGATAAGTGGTAAGGCCCCCACACATCAGAGTGCACAATATGAAAAGGAAAAGAGGATCTTTTATTGCTCAAAGGATAATTTTTTCTACAATGCTTTGACAACTGACAGGACTCACAATTGAGACTGGACACACCGACTCCCTTAAACAGTTTGGGAAACAAATGACTTAAAGCAGAAAAAGGTAAATGACCCAACCGACAATGACAACATAATTTGACTGACAGACTCTGGAAAAGTAGAACCAAAAGCAACATTCTTGGGATGATCAAAGCATTGGCCAGGGGTGTCGAGCAAGTATATTCCATTCGCTTCATGGCCACTCCCAATCACCTTCTGAGACTTCAGGTCCTGAAACACATAGTGAGAAGGGAAAAAGGTTACACAACAATTCAATGACTTGGTCAAGCTACTTACAGATAATAAGTTGGTATTTAATTTAGGTACATGAAGAGTAGAAGATAAGAGTAAGGAGTCTGTAGCCTTGACAGTTCCCTTGCCAGAAATAAGGGCAAGAGAACCATCAGCTAAGGTGATTTTGTCACGACCAGGAAGTAAATCATATGAAACAAACAAAGTGGAAAGGTTGGTCATGTGATCAGAAGCACCTGAGTCTATGATCCATGGGGTTTTGAGATTACCTGAGGTGGATGCATGGTTAGCAGAAGCCCTTATACCTGAGTGAGCAAATGCGGTAGTGGCTGGACTTCCAGAAGGGTTGGATGATGAAGTTACACCTTCAAGCTGGCTGATCATCTTTCCAAACTTCTCATATTCAGCTTTCATGGCTGCCAACTGTGCACTGGTAGACTCAACCTCTGTATCTGTGCTTGTGGCTGCATGTGCACTTCCTGTCTTTCTACTATCATTCTTCTTCTGGAATCTGATAGGAACAAGATTGGGATGCAATTTCCAGCACTTGTCCTTTGTGTGTTTCGGCTTCTTACAATATTCACACACCAGCTCCTTCTTTCCTGTGCCACTGTGAGTTCCTGTAACCCCTTAGGGTTTTCTCAAAATATTCTTTTGCATTGTTAGATCTGAAAATTTTGATTCTGGTATCAAATTGGGTTAGAACAAATTCATGGAACTACCTCACAAGTCTGGGAACTTCATCACGGGACTTCATCAAAAATATCCAAGTATATCGTGAAAAATCATCAATGAACAAGATAAAATATTTGTAGCCACCAATAGAGGGTAAGTGGTAAGGCCCTCACACATCAGAGTGCACAATATGGAATAGAGAAGAAGATCTTTTATTACTCAAAGGGTAACTACTTCTACAATGTTTTGACAACTCACAAGACTCACAATGAAGACTTGACAAACTAATTCCCTTAAATAGTTCTGGGAATAAATGACTCAATGAAGTAAAAGAAAGATGACCCAAATGAAAATGACATAACATGACACGACTGACAAACTCTGAAGATGTAGATCCAAAGGCAGCTTTCCCAGGTTATCCTTGGCCCAGTCCAAGAGTGTCCAGCATATATATTCCATTCGCCTCATGGCCACTCCTAATCACTTTTTGAGACTTCAGATCCTGAAAAACACAGTAGGAAGGAAAAAAGATTATACAGGAGTTCAAAGAATTAGTTAAGCTGCTTACAGATAACAAATTTGTATTTAGTTTGGGTACATGAAGAGCAGAAGGAAGTACCAAAGAGTCCGTAGCTTTGATGGTTCCCTTGCTAGAGATAGGAGCAAGAGAGCCATTGGCTAGGGTGATTTTATCACGGCCAGGAAGCACCAGAATCAATAATCCAAGGGATCCTACGATTACCTGAGATAGTTGCATGGTTGGCAGAAGCCCGTATACCTGAATGAGCAAATGCAGAAGAGGTTGAATTTCCTAGAGGATTGGAAGAAGAGGCCGCACCCTCTAGGTGACTGATCATCCTTCCAAACTTCTCATACTCTGCCTTTATAACTGCTAATTGTTCACTAGCAGTCCTCTCTTCAGTTAGGCATCTGTCACTATCTGGACCAGCAGCAATATTGGCACTTCTTGCCTTCAAAACGAAGGGGAAGAAACTCCGGATGCAGTTTCCAACACTTGTCTTTTGTGTGTTTTGGTTTCTTATAGTACTCACAAATAACTTCTTTCTTCCCTGAGCCAACTGGGTTTCTTATAATTCCCTTAGGTTTCACCCCCATGTTAGCAAAGTGATCATTTAGACTAGCCCCTTGAACCTGGACTAGTCTCTTGCTTTCTTCACTGCTTACCAAGGCATAGGCTTGAGACAACGAAACACTATCCTTGGATAAGATGTTCTGCTTTGTGATGTCATACTCGGGATTCAGTCCCGTCAAAAACTCAAACACCATGTTTCTCTCAACTAGTTCCTTGTAGGTTTCAGCATCATTAGTGCTTTCTCAGGCTACAGTTTCCATCAAGTCAATTTCTTGCCAAAGAGATTTCAGTATTGAGAAATAAACAGCCAAAGGTTTCTCCCTTTGCCTTAAATTTTTCACATCACCCCTCAGCTTGTATGCTCTGGCTACATTTAATTTCTGGGAATAGGTTTTAGCAACACTGTCCCATATTTCCTTTGCTGAATTCATCCACAAATAGTGTTGACTAATTTGAGGTTGCATTGGGTTAGATCCTATTACAATATAATTTTCTTGCATCCATTTTTCATAGGATGGATCATCTTTCGAGGAAGCCTTCTTGCTCCCGGAGATATAACCCCATTTGCCTCTACTACAGATATGAATTTTTACTGATTGTGACCATGCCAAATAATTAGTTCCATCTAACTTGACTATGGTCACAGCCAGTAAAGAGTCAACAAAGGCTCCTGGAACCTGTCTGGATTCAGCAACATGCTTGTTTTCAACTTCCGAAGGGTCCATCTTCTAAAACACTTCAAAAATAACTTCTAATAACTTCAAATAACAATCAATGAAGACAAAAAATATTGTGTTGTGAATCAACCTCTATGCAGCCGTACCTATTAACTGCATCACACCCGAAACCCAGGAGAAACAGAAAAAACTCAGTTGCACCTTGTAGACTTCACAGAACACCGAGCAACTTGAATCGATCTTCAAGATGAAGAACAAGAAGTCTTTCAGTCACTGAGCGCCAAGGTCAAACTCCCTGTGGGGCCTACAAGCAGATTTCTCCAGTTAATTAGGGTTTTGGGCAACACACTTGATACTGTCAAGGGGACGACAAAGATAGCCTCCTCTCCAAAAACCACTAACAACTAGGCTGAAAAATATTTCTTTGACTATTCATCCAATTCAGTTCTCCATACACACTGTGTATGGGAAGAAAGAGGAGAAAAGAGAAAAAGAACAGCCCGCTCTGGTACCAAGAAGAAAAACAACCTTCTGAAATGAACGGAGTGTTCAAAAAGATGCAGAAAAGTGATTGAGAATAGCAGAAATCAGGATTCAAGAAGAGAGAAGAGGAAGAAGAAGGTGGCGGCAATAAGGGTTCAGAGAGAGATTTTTTAACATAATCTCCTCTTACACCCCTAATCCTATTTCATTAACTTAATTTCAGTAATTTACAGAGAGGCCCTTAGTTGGGCAAATAATTAAAAAGTACATAACATAAGAGAAAAGGCCCAAGTTGAGGCCCATTACAGCAAAGAACATAAAGAAACAAAATAAGAAAACAGCCTATGGGCCATTCGGCCCATCTTCTCTACAAAGGTTTAGCCCCTAAACCTTAATCTGATCCAAAGAACTCTGATTCTTCCTGGTTATTGGTGATCTCCAAAATTGCAGATCTTGGGCAGAAAGAATTTCTCCAACAAACCTCCAAGAATCAGGAAAAACAGGCTGAAATATCCAGCCCTAGTATATCCTCATGTATCCAGCTGGAACAAACCTACATTTTTTTTTCTTTTGAAAAAAGGTAAGGTAAATTTATTAGAACAGAACAAGAGATTACAGAGGGGGCCCACTGAAGGAGCAACAGACCGGGTCCAAGACCCTAAACTAAATTACAGCTCAAACAGACTTCTAGACCCCATCTGGGCTCCAAGCACCCTGGTCTGAAGACCTTTAGCAGCTGCTGTCCAAGAAACTAACTTGCCAAAAGAAATTAGACAATCTACATCCTTGGAACTGTTTCGGAAAATTCTTCTATTTCTTTCCGCCCAGATGGTACTAATCACTGCTGCAGGAACAGGCATCCACACACTTTTTGCAGGCCCTGGAGCTCCCAGCACCATAGCAGATCCATCACAGGATTTGGCATAACCCAAGATAATCCCCAAGGAGGAGAGAAAATGCCCCCAAATTTCTGCAAAAACAGGGCAATGAAGGAACATATGGTTGTTCTCCTCTTCTCCTTGGCCATACTGCACAGACAGCAGATCTTGGATCTGTATACCTCTTCTAATCAGGTTCCTTATAGATAGACTTCTATCCAAAACTACAGCCCAAACCAAAGCATTTACTTTAGAGGGGGGTGTCGGATTCCAGATTTTGTCAGCAGGAACATCAGCTCTATCTCCAGTTGTTAAGTTTCCGGAAATGGATTTAACTGAAAAAAGCCCATCTGCAGTCCAGTTCCAAATCCAAGTGTCTTCTTCCAACTGATTGGACAGAAACTGAAACAGCTCAACCACTTGGTCAATTTCCCAATCTTGGAACTGTCTTCTGAAATAAGGGCTCCAGGAAATGCTGTTGTCCCTCACTTCATAGCAGTCAGCCACCATTGCCTCCTGATTCTCTGCAAGCTGGTATAACTGGGGAAATAACTCGGCTAAAGGCCTGCTATTGCACTAAATGTCCTTCCAGAATCTCAGTCTGTGACCAGATCCAAGCCTTAGAGATAATCCTCTCTTTAGAAGTGGAGAAACTTCCATAGTTTTTTTTCTTTTTTTTTTTTGAAAGAAGTTAATTGATTTCATTAAAAGGAGAGAAGGGTACACAAGAAGGTGTACAAATACATGACAGGGGTCAGACCCCTGAGAATTACACAGGAGGAGTTTTGTCACAATACAAGGACTCCAGAGTGGCACCTAATTTTGCTAATCCATCTGCAAGGGCGTTTAGCTCCCTTGAATCCAGTACAGAGAAACATTTGTAAGAGCCAATAGATCTCTTGCCTCTGTTAAGAAGTGACTAAGTCTCCACAATCCAGCTTCCTGTTGTCCTAACCTTTTTATAGTGTTTGCTGAGTCACCTTCGATGGAGAAGTTCTGAATACCCTGTTTGCCGACTAGGCGAATCCCTGTAAGAGCTGCTAACACTTCTGCCTTTGTAGAGTCAGCTATTCCAATCAGTCCACTGTATACCCAGCAGATGAGCCCATTTTCATCTCTTAGGGTTCCCCCTATGCCGGCAACTCCAGGGTTACCCAAGACACTTCCATCAAAGCTTAGAGTCCAAGTTCCTTCCCTTCTTATTGAGGGGACTCTGGGGGTGTATGGAATAGAGGGGGAGGAGTGCAGAAAGTAATACACATTCCTGTTGAGGTCATTAACATTGAATCCTTTGAACTCTTCTGAGCTGGAAGCCCACAGATTGCAGTGATAAGCAATGTGATTGAGCAGCTGACCCTTAGATTGAGCATTTCACTCTTCTGAGCTGGAAACTTCCATAGTTTTCTTCCATAATGAACACCCTGAAGAGGAGAAGTTTGATACAATTACCCAATCACCTGTCTGTATCATACTTTGCCACTAGTAATTTCCTCCACCAGCTTTCCCTCAACTGGAACAAGCCTACATGGGAACCCTATCAGGCCCTAAACCCTGCTCTGCTATCATGAAGGCTGGTGCTGTTCAGAGTCAGCCAGTATTCTGGTGCAGTTTCAGCAAGAAAACCAAGAAAAAATAAAGAGAAAACCAGAAGAAAGAAGAGAGGAAGAGAAGAGAAGAGAAGAGAAGAGAGGAAGAATGAGAAGAGAAAGAGAGCAGATCTAATCTATTTCTGCCACCCAGATTTATTATTTATATGTTTCTATCATAAAAATAACTACAATGACATCTATGCCCCTGCCAACCAAACCACTACTTAACAGACAATAACAGCAACAATAACAGTAGCTAAAAAGGCCCAGAAAGACTACTAACAACCAAATGAAAAATAGTAACTAATATGGCAGGGACCACACTAATTTACCGGACTGTTTCTCCACATTACCTATACCGATATCTTACCCTATGGCCATTAGTATTCTTGCCATGTGCAGGTATCTAGTTATCAAACCTTGTATATCACTAGACCCATAAAATAACTACTTGATTGTGTATTAGTTTTTTAAACTGATTGCAAGACCACTAAGCAAGATTTTACCTGGATTCTATAGGTGGAAAATCTGACCTACAAATCCCAAGTCCTGGAAGCTAAGTTAGAAAGTACATCAAAGCAACTAAAGGAAGCCACTGCTCTAGCAAGGGATGAAGCTGAAAAATGCAAGGCTGCAAAGGAAGTAATCAAATGTTTAACCATACAGGTGAGGTTAAGACATGCTAAACTTTCATGTTGTTTAACAACAACAACAACTACTACTACTACTACCACTACTACATCCATAGTGATGTTGATAGTAATAAGGCCAATAACAATGTAATAATCCTTATAATGCATTACCTTTTCTCCAAATATATATATATATATATATATATATATCACTTGAGTATCACTCCCTGTAAATATCATCAATATAAACCACCAATATAATCTTCCTATACACATTGCCATAGCTGAATACTAAGTGATCAACCCAGCATTGTTTCATACCAAACTCCACAAATTAACTAAACCACTCAAACCAAGCCATTATCTATTGCTTTAGGTGATATATTTCTCTTTGTAACCTACATACTTTATCCTCCATCCAAGCAACAAATCCAATGAGATTGTTCCATGAACACTTCTTCTTGTAAGTCTCTATGTAGAAAAGCATTTTTAATATTGAGTTAAAGCAATGCCCAATTGAAATTAGTTGGGAGAGTTAATGACTTGAACAAACCCAACCTTAGCTATGGAAAAGAATGTCACAAAGTAGTTTATCCCATATTTTTAGGTATACCTTTTTGCTACCAGCAAAGCCTTTGCTATGGAAAAGAATGTCACAAAGTAGTTTATCCCATATTTTTAGGTATACCTTTTTGCTACCAGCAAAGCCTTTGATCACTCAATAGTCCTGTTGGGCAGGGACTTTATAGCATATACCCAACAATAGCTAACAACATGTTTACCAAGAGGAAGAGGAGGCGACCTTGTACAAGTGTGAGAAAATGGTTCAAGTCTGAGAGTCCATTTTGTCTGAAAAAATGCCAAATGTTAGGATCATACACAGTTTACCCCTCCCAAGACCCCAGATAGTTGGGACCAACATTGGGTAATGGTCTTTTTTTATAAAGGATAACAAGATAGAACTGTTTATGGGAATGAGATAAATGATCAAATATTCAAGGGAAAAAATACAACATTAGGGGAGAGGATTATGCTAGGAAGAAATTCAAAGAATCGGAAGAGAAATATCCATTGCATCTGAGGATGACTGATGCTGATCCAGAAGAAAGCTTTTCAAATTCTGTTGACAGTCACAGTAGACACAGTTTAGAAGTGCAGGAGCTATCAATGAAAGGAATGAAGATGTGGTTGTAGGAGTTATTAATGAAAAGAGTGAAGTTTTAGTAGCTGATCAGATAATTGAGCTTATAAGGACTAAAACAAGAGTATATGACATGTAAGTTTAGTACTAGTAGAAGTGCATAGGGATACACTTGAGATTGGAGACCAAGAGATAACTCAATGTGATCATTTCCGATACCTTGGTTCAATAATTCGTAACAAGAGAGAGATTAAGGAGGATGTCACCCAAAGAATTAGAGCAGGATGGGCAAAACGGATGGGTTCATCTGGAGTTTTATGTGATAGGTAAATACCACTTAGACTAAAAGGAAAATTCTATAAAACAACTGTAAGGCCAGCTATGTTGTATGGAGCAGAGTGTTGAGCAGTCAAGTAACATGTCCAAAAAATGAGTGTGGCAGAAATGTGAATGCTAAAATGGATGAGCATAAAACTAGAAAGGATAGGATCGAGAATGCAGTCATCCATAGGAACCTAGGAGTAGCCCCAGAAGGTGATAAAATGAGAAAGTAGTCTAAGATGGTTTGGTCACATGCATAGAAGACCATCAACAGCACCAATTAGAAGAAGTGATTTGTCACAAGTTAAAGGGGCTAGAAGGGCAAGGGGTAGACCAAAAAGGACGTGGGTAGAAGTAGTAAGAAATGATTTAAACACACTGGATATGGATTTAAGTAGAACGGATTGATCATGTAGCCGACCCCCTATAGTTGGGATAAGGCATGGTGGTGGTTCTGGAACTGGAAAGGATTAATGATGAGTTTAGGGATATCTTGGAGGTCAGGAAGGCTAATCTTGCAGTTAAAAAAGTTCATGAGTCAAAAAAAAGAAACAAGAATTTGGTCCAAATGCTTTCACAGTGGATATGGCTTGAAATAGAACGGATTGGCAAAACAGAATTAGTGTAGATGATGATGGTGGTGGTGGTTATGGAACTGGAAAGGATTAATGATAAGCTTAAGGATATCTTGGATGTCGGGAAGGCTAATCTTGCATTAGAAGGTTCAAGAATCAAAAACAAATATGTCTTTTAGGGCTTGGACCAAATAAGAAAGTGATGAAATTCAAGAAATTATCAAAGGAGTGGAGAGTTCCCCCCCCCCCCCCCTTGTTGGATGTTAGGCTTGTGAAAGGGTAGTATTTGTATGGTTGGGGTGGTTTTTTAGGCTTTTTTTGTTGGAGTGTTGGGTTTCTGGTGTGTTTCTTTTGTTGGGTGGTTGTTTGCCCTGGAAATGTTTGGAGGGTCAGAATTTTTTTTCTTGGGTGACTACTGGTCACCTTCTTTGTATTTGTCTTTTTCTTTTAATAAATTTTTATTTTATTATAAAAAAATGACTTCTAGGGATGATCACAGGCCACTAGAAAATCTGATTCCATATTATAACTACTGTTATATTATAGAGAAGACAAAATAGAGAGGGCAAGAGAAATTGAAAGAATGGTGGAATAAAGAAAAGTAATCTCTCCACCAGGTGGCTGATGTTTATATAGCCTCTCAAGTACAACTGAAATGCAAGTTTTGCCCTTATGAAGTGGGACCAAACTCAAGTAATAAAAACAGAACTTAAAGTAATAACAAGAATGACAAAAACTGGTGAACTCAGGCTCCTAGCGTAACCTGAAATACATTAGGGCAGAAATGGAATCCAAATCCAAATTAGAAAAAAAAAAGAGAGAAAGAACATTGCATATCATGAAATGAAGATTATACCTGCATATTGTTGATAGCCATATTCTATCTATATTCGTTGGGAATAATATGACATCTTTATTCAATTTTATGGCCATTTAACTGGGCCACTATATGTAACACCTCATAATGTTATCTAGCTCAGACTCACTTGTTTTTATTTTTACATTGTGCTCTTGAGCTTATTGGGAGCAAATTTTCCTTGACAAACATATCCTATATTAACCAAGTTCTTAAGTAGTTCTTGTTTTGATAATAACAATACTGTGTTTTGCATGATACCCCTACAGTATGTTCTTTTTATGCATAAAAATGTACCCAGGACCTACCCATATTGAAAATCAAAAGAGAATATGAAGGGATCCAAATTTTTGTTCCAACATGGAAAATGATGAGAGGACTGGGAACTCATCATCATCATCCCATGAATCAGTTGTTTTCCCATTTGTCTCCTACAGTTCCCACGTGTTACTACTACATGCATCACTTGGCATTCTAGTGCTAATATATGGTCAATGTTCTACCAGTTGAAAGACATGGCTGAAAGGGTGCCTGGTGGATTTACTATCAACAGCGAATCAGGTTCAGTTGCTGGACAAACATCCAATGCTCTAAGCCTTGTTTCTACTGAGAACCACTTGAACAGCCTTACTTCTCTTGAACAAGGTTCCACTGACATCCAGGCGAATCCATACTTATGCAATAGAAACCAGGCACAAACTGAACCAACAGATTGGGTTGTACAAGATGAACCAGGAGTCTACATAACTCTTTCCTCCTTGCCAGGTGGTGGCAATGACCTCAAACGCATACGCTTCAGGTATGAGAACAATACCATCTACTTTGTTCCTAGTTGGTGGTCAAAAGGAATTTTCCAGATTCCAACTTATTTGCAAAGGGCAAAATAGAGAAGCAGTACCTTGGTTCTGGCCCAGTCTACATCCTTCCTAGAGTAAACCTTGAAATAGAGATTCATGTATGTATAAAAGGATTAAGCCCTGCTCTATCTTATTGAATATGTGGTTGGGATCAGAACCTTAAATTGGATGTCATATTTTGGTTGATCATGATCTGAGATAGAGCTAGACTGTATTTACTTGATACTTGACATTGTTAGTGTACATTATTTCATAGTGCATATTGGTATTCGAGCTATATTTGATTTACAAGTCAGATAAGATGCAGGTTCTCCACAAAAAAAAAGGAATCTTCACTATGGGCTCGTTGAAATTGATTGCAGGCAACATCTGCAAAGTAAAACCAAATCCAGTATAATCCAGATCCACCTGGACCTAGTTCATTTATGCCCTAATATTTGGTTTTTAGGCTGTGCTTGGTAAGAATACAAGTGCTGAACCAAAGTAAATTTGCACTTTGGTTTAGTTTTGTATGCATTTGGTAAGAATGCATTTTTGTGTTGAAAATGAAAGTAATTTTTTTGACATTTTTGCATTCAAAATGGGAGCAATGTTTGCTTCCACAAAATTTTGCACTCAATGTTGGTCAATGTAGAAAAGGTAGATCACGGTCTTGAAATTCATGTTTGTACTTTATACAACCACAACCAAATAAAGTTGGTAAGAATACAAAGTTTACCAATGCAAAACCAAACCAAGTTTGCATTTTCATAAACCAAACATATTTGCATTTGCACTCTTACCAAAAGAAGCATTACTAAAATCTCCATGTGTGCCTTAGAAGTATCATTTATGGGCCAAATGGCACAAGCTCTCAGATAGAGTACAAGACAAATTATTACCAATTGCACAGATCTAACCAATGGCTTTGGTAACTTATTTTTAGCCAGTCAAGTTTTTCACTCTTGATGAGATGGTTAAAACCATCATCTCTTCTTCTTAGGGTTCTAAATGATCAAACTGAGACTACATCCGTGCTATGATATTATATTAAATAAAAGAGTATAAACCATCAGTCCATCAAGCATGCCATCACATTGTCCTTGTATAATAAAGATGCAATTCCCTGATACCCAGAAAGTCTGGCATTTCTATGAAGGTTTTCCTTGCATATCCCAGTCTTTGCCATTGTATTTCCAATTTTATTTACTAACGTTGTTTATCTACATACATAAATATGCATGCATGAATGTTCATTCTTTGGATAAAGGATCTACTGCATTCATATCTCAGTCAACCATTATTTGAATTTTGAAGGCACCTTATAGGAAGCTTGTTTCTGGTTTCACAACCTCTCTTTTCAACTGCTCTCTCCTGGGAAGATTTTTGTTTTTGTTTGATACCGAGCATTTTCTGCATCTCTTTTGAACTAAGGCCTGTGAACCAACTAAAAGCTTAAATGCCTCAGTTCCAATGCCCTGGACTATGGAGGGTATAAAGCAAGAGGGAAAAAAAGAACCTTACCCAGTGATGATCTTAGCTATCAGAGGTCTTGGAAGAGATAGACTGGATACAGACCTAACCCCTGGCAATTTTTGCATTAAGTGGTGGCTCTTAGATTTGAACCATGTTGTCACACTTGTCAGCCCAAGATTTTTCCCTTCATACCAAGCAATAACCCCCAACTGTACAGCAAGAAATACCTATAAAAGAAAATTGATATTACATAGTAAGAAATGCATACGACAATCATAGTAGTAATATTGTTGATCACCAGTACATCTTTTAGTTAGAACTTGTCAATGGGTCGGGTCTGATTTGGGACAGGGTGTACCAATCCCAAACTGATTATTAATCAGTCCCATATGATAGACCCAACCGTCCCAGTTATTAATTGGGACAATCGGATCTGACCCAATTATACTTGAGATCTATAATAACCTATGATAATAGCAATTTAAAACTTTATTTTTGATGATATAATGTTAATAAAAATGATGGTAAAATAGTAACTGTTTATATGTTGATAAAAAAGTGTGTAATCTTTTTTTTTTATTGAATAAGCAGTTTTTAATCAAAATTATCTTAGATACTACATATGAAATTTACCCTTTTGGACATAAAATATAACAAAAATTACAAGAAAACCAAGAAGCCTTTATATATTATTAACTATGTAAACAGTTCGAGTCTGAATTGGTTTGGAATGGCACGAACCAGTCCCAACCCAATTATTAATTGGGACAAAGCCACAGAACCAGAACCAACATTATTGGTTCGGTCCGTTTGGTTCTGTTGGGTATAGTGGCCCTTATAGAAGGCACAAACATAAATGCCCTTTCACTAAACCAATTGGAAGGGTGTTTCAATCATCCATGTAGTCATTTTTTTATCAGTAACCCCTCTGTAGTCACTGATAATGCATGTTGTGTCAATAATCTGTACTTATTCAATTCCTCTTCACTTTTCTGCAGTCGGAAACATTTCAGTGAGAAACAAGCAGAGAAATGGTGGGCTGAAAACAGGATAAAGATCTTCCAGCGGCACAACATCCTTGGTACAGAGAAATCCATAGGCATTTCATCAGCAGCACCAGGAGAGAAAGCAGCCTAAATAATTGATACTAATGATATACATAACCCTCCCCACTAACGGTAATTGTAAATTCTTTTTGCACCGCTTATGTGGGGCTTGCTATGTTAGAAGGATCCATGGGTTAGATTGCAGGTAGTCGGAAAAGAATTGAAGCATTCAAGCAAATAAGAAAACATATATCAAGGAATCTGGATATTCTGCTGCCTGTGTTGAATTTATGCAGTTGTGTCACTCTCAAGTTTACTGGATGGATTTCATGTATTTCCAGTTGAGGTACTTGTTAGTTTTTCACAGCATAATTTTTGTTTTTCGGCCCTTGTTCTCTGGGTTTCCATTAACTTGTATTAGACTAGATTAGATTTTCTTGAAAGAAACCAAAGAAAATGCTAGCTTATTTCACAGAGGATAGCATTGAAAAGCTTGTGGATGCATGAAACTTAATTGATATTTCCACAGTATACTAATTGTACAGAGAGACATGGTACTTAAATCACTAATTTATCTAGTTCAACTGATACATTATTCTATCAGGTAGTTTTGGAGTCAGGAGTTTGGACCATCAAATTGATTGCTTCACTTCCGGATGCTTATCACAACCCAAATTAATCTTCCCGGGTCCTGGATATTGTTGAAAGAAAAGCATATTAGCAGGAAATTCCTTCTTATCTTTGAACCGAGTATGTACGGAAGAGCAACTGATTTTGAGTCACCAAAATCACTTCATTACCTTTTTCAGGGACCCATCTTTTGCTAATTTTCGGACTTATCCCTTCCATGTTGCAATAAATAACTGTGAATTGTTTCCATTTAATGCCCATTTGGCCAGTTTGAGCCTTCTTATTAAAGCAGTGCACATCCCAAGCCCAGAGCTCAAAACCCATTTGAGATCCTCACTGCAGCACTTCGGGGGAAGAGGCAGTTTAGTTACTTCAGTATATACTTGATTGACAGCTAAAAACAAAAGTAAGATTTGAACGATTGGTTATCAAGTTTTTCCCTTCAAGTTGAACGCTTCATATGTTAGCGGCAAAACTGAAAGCTTCCTACACTGATTTTTTACCCACTGATTTTTCAAGTGTCCATCCAATGGTACGAGACCTAATCACTCCTCTGTCCTCTCGCAAAGATCTACATCCAATAGTCTTGCCTTTTAATACTTCGCAGGGATATGGAAATACGTAAAAAGAATATGAAAAATTAATGGCATACGTGGAGGAATTGTATACAATTTATTTTTGCTGGAAAGGGCGACAATTATTTTAGTTCACCAATGGCATACGTGCAGTTGTTTCCGTTTTAGAAAACAAAAACATTTACATTGGCAAACACCCCCTTATTGTATTGTCAAAGATTTAAGGCAAAATCATCATGCTGATAGCCTTGGTGGTTGGGAGAAGAGGCCTAGTTCAAAAACTTAGCAAAATTCAGCCACTCTTTTTGGTAAATTATTTACCAGATAAGTATTTCTCAATAAACACTTACCTAAGTAGGTGCATTTAATTAAGGTCCAAAGTATCGATATGATACGCCCCGTATTGTATTGGGCGTATGGTATCGTATCTTTTAGTCTCGATACACCTATTTACAGGTGTTTTGGGACCTTGGTTTATTTCAATAAAAAAAAACATTAAAAACGTCTTTGTAAATCATATTTTGAAAAAAAAAATTAAAAAAAAAACATTGAACGTGTGTTTTTAAGTCCCGATATGCCCCTGGCGATACACAAGGGCATATCGATACTTTGAACCATGTATTTACCCTACCCATGTTCTTTTATTTCCCAAGTAAATAAGACAATGAACATTTTAATTATAAAAAGCATTATTAAAAAGGCAACTCTATCACATCCAAGTATTGGCAATTTCCCTAATGGAAAAGTTACTTACCCGAGAGATGGTAAGGGAAAATAAATTTTCCATGGATCTCACATAAATCTGAAAAAAGAACATGGGCTTCTTGGTCAATGGGAACCAAAATCCCATTGACCAACTTTCCCCCTCAAAATCCAAAAATAAATTCTCAAACATGACTAAAAATCCTTTTTTGTTTAAAATCTATACTATATATAAAGTGCAAATGCAGAGAAAGTTTTTTGGACTAAAATTACCCTATATTTTCTTGTTTGATAAAGGGTATAAAAGTTATTTTATTACAGCTTTATGTCAACCTTAGTGGCAACTAAAATATTCATATTTATCTATTAAATTCATCTCTAATTGTAAGGGTTGAAAATGTAACTTCAACTATTAATTTCCATCTCATTTAATCCCCTCGCATTAAGGCTTGCACTTGAGGTATTAACTCTCATTTCTCTTATTAAATCTTATATTTAAGTTATTTTTTGCTAATAAATGCTACTAATTAGATCTATATTAATATTTTTAACAATTTAAATCCATATATTTTAAAACTAAACTCAATTATCTAAGTGGTGGCTAAGCAATTCAACCATCCAAATTAAATTGATCAACCTATGAAGTCATAGTTATGTAATAATTTTTTTTAAAATAGAAATAAATATAGAAAAATTCACATTTATGATATTTGTATTAATCAAATTAAAAAATAAGTGTAATAAACAAGAATTATTTTTATTGATAATGAAAATGAAATACATAATTTAGAACCGACAAAAAATGAAATTATTTTACTATTTGGCAAAAGTTAATAATTCAACTTTTAGGTCAAACGTGTTAACATTTAATGTCATAAATAAATAACAAAAAATACTAAAATATAAATATACAAAAAAGAAAAATTATGTAAGTTTTACCAAAAAAAAAACATTCAAGCACATGTATATCATATAATTACCATATTAAACAAAAAAGTAAGTGTGACATGTCATAATTATTTTTATACATAAATACAAAAAATTATAAAAAACTGAATGCATCTATAATTGTATATTTACACTACTATTAAAAACATGAATAAGATGATTGTGAAACTTTTCGATTGTAATACTCATTTTTTAATTTAGTCCCTATGTAATTACGAAGTTTAAATTATAAATTAAACTACTACTTTTTACCTCATTAAATTCCCTCTATTTAAATCTTACATTTCTTTAATAAATGAATAAACAAAATACACAAAAAAAAATAAAATATTGCAAAAAAAAAGAATCTAACAAAACAAGTATACCTATAAATGATACTTGAAACTTTACAACTCAATCCGATTATCACATATTTGGATAAGGTGCTTATCTATCAGATTTGGATTTTGCAATTTGCATCCGATTAATAATTAAAACAAAAAAAATTGATACGTTATTACTATCATTATCATCATCTAAAATTGTCACGTGTAAAGCACGTGCACACTTACTAGTTTAAATAAACAAATGAAACAGTTCAATAAGTAGGGGTGTTAACGGTATTCAAAAATCCGATTTTGAATTCGATATTCGACATAATCGAATCGAATTCAGATAATTCGAATATCTAATCAGTCAAATTCCGATATCCTATTATTATCGAATAATTAATCAAATTCAAATTCTGATATGACCTGATTCGATTCGATAAATATCTGAATTCGATCGATTATTTAATTCTTATACATAATATATAAAATATTTTATACAATTCATATATAATAATTAAGTTATATAAATAATTTATATATTTATATACTTTATATCAATAAAATATTTATTTTATATATTTATTATCTAAAATAATTAATTAATTGAATTCGAATCGAATCGAATATTCGAATGTTTAATCAGATTGGAATTTGGATATTAATTTCAATATCCGTCGAATATCAAATCGAATTCGGATATTGGATTTTCTATTCGAATTCGAATATTACCTGATCCAATTCGAATTCGATCTGTTTACACCCCTATCAATAGGTTCTTTTTTTTTTCAAATTTACAAGCTATGTATAATGCTATCATGTGAATTACAAGAGAACACAAAAACATTAAAAAACACATTAAAAACCATATTCCATTTTTCATCTAAAGGAAAAAAAGGGTAACTGGTATTCTTTTCTAACTCATGGTTCTAGTTGATCGGTTCTCTGAATAGAAGTGTAGTAATGAGATTCAAGTTCTTTTAAGCTAGCAGCTGCCTCCTCTCCAATTTGGGCCAACAAGCGGTCTGTTTTTTCTGCCTGTTGGTTAAACTCAGTAATCCGTTGCTCAACATGCTCATTAAGGGATGCAAATCCTGAAAATATGGCTGTCTGTTTGAGCTCCGATACCAGCTTAAGAAGCGAATCTGCTGCCTGAACCTGTTTTTGGATTGAGTTAGAAAAGACAAAGGTATTTTTAAAGTCAGCATATCAGTTGTTCCATAACAGATAAGTTGGTCTTTGAAACTAAGAGAATAGAAAAGCATATCATCAATGTAGACATTAGAAAACTACCCTCAATTAAAACCTTGTCTTTTCAAAGACTAAAGATACAAATCTAAAAAATACCTAATTGGTTAAAACCCATATTACCCCATTCCTTGTATTTATCTAAAGTACCCATTTTGACACCTAGGACACTAGAACATAAATATGAGTCTGAGGAGGTCAGGTGGATCGGACTCATTAACATGTACCCACATCCAAACTTATGTAACATGGGTTAAAATTATGCAAAGAATATTACATAACACCCCAATTGCTTAAGCAATATAGTATTCTGACAATTGGTAAAGACTAATTCAACCTAAAAGGCTAAAATCCAAGCTTTTTATTGAGAGATGATGTACTTAAAAGATTAATACTTGTGAGAAGTTAATGAAGGTTGCTAATAGATTGGAGAAGTTAATGAGAGATTTCCTGTGGGAACCGGGAGAGGAAAAGAGGGATCATAGAGTGAGCTGGGAGATAGTTTGTAGGAGTAAGACTTGTGGTGGCTTGGGGCTTGGGAATATTAGGAGAAGGAATATGACTCTGTTGGGAAAGTGGTTGTGGAGATTCCCATTGGAGAAGGAGAAGCTTTGGGCTAGAATAGTGGCAAGTATTCATGGGCTGGAGCATAATGGATGGGACGTTGGAATCAGAGCTAGGACCACAAGCAATTCTCCTTGGAAAGCCATTCATGACCTACTACCAGTTTTCTCCCCCAATGTCAAGTATGATTTGAATTCTGGTAACTCCATAAAATTTTGAGAACAAACCTGGGTGGGGAGTGCCCCTCTAAAGGATCAGTTTCCTTTTTTGTTTGCTCTTTCTGATTTGAAAAATGAGCCAATCTCATCTTTTACCACCCCATCCTCTTCCATTTCTGGGATTGGGTGGAACTTGGGTCTAAGAAGGGATTTGAGGGACTCAGACTTTGATATTATTTTGAGCCTTATTGCAATTCTTGATAACGTTGTCTTAGACCCCACTAGGGCGAACTCTAGAATTTGGACACCTTCTCCCAATGGCATTTTTATTTGTGCTTCTTTCTTCAAAGTCTTAATTCAGTCCACCAGTCCTACCTCCCCTCCTTTTCCTGTTGACGAGGTTTGGTGCAGAGCAATACTTCCTAGGGTTAGTAGTTTTTGTTGGGAAGCCTATCTGGAAAGAATCAACACTGGTGCTTTACTCCAAAAAAAGAGACCCAATACTTGTTTGTCACCTCAGTGGTGTGTTCTTTGTAAAGCGGATGGGAAGACTGGTTTTCACCTACTGGTGTCTTGCCATTTTGCGAGGTCAATTTGGGAATGGGCTTTGTCCCTATTTGGTTGTTGTTGGAACCCCCCATCAGACTTGCAAGGCCTTTTTTCCCCTTCTTTTTTCAGGTGGCGAATAAAAAGGGGAAGGACAATGTGGAGAGGACTAAGGGTTGCGGTATATTGGACACTTTGGGAAAAAAGAAATTCCAAGATATTCTCAGAAGCTCAAAGAGGAGCAACAGATCTGAGGGCTATCATTCATATTAGGGCGGTACAGTGGCTGAAATCTTTGGAGCTTTTCACAGATTACACTGTGGATGACATGTTGAGGAAGTGGGGTGAAATTGCAAGTTGCACACAAACTAAGTTGGTAATGAGTGTGGCTTGGACCCCTCCACCTAGTGGATTCGTGAAATTAAACTTTGATGGGTGTAGCAGGGGAAATCCGAGACAATCGGGGATTGGGGGTGTTTTTAGGGATGAAAATGGGGTCATTTCTACCATGCTCTCAGGCCCAATTGGAGTGGGTGACTCTCTTAGAGTTGAGATCTTTGCAGTTATGGAAAGAGTCCAAAAAGCCAAGGAGTTGAACATCAGGAAACTCTTATTTGAAGGGGATTCAGAGGTGGTGATAGGGTGGCTGCTTAAAGATCACAATGGCTTGTGGAAGTACAATAATGAGATGAGGAAATTCAAGTGGCCGGTGCGGGAGATGGAGGTTAAGATACATTGGGTTAAAAGATCAGCTAATTCCCTAGCTGACGGTTTAGCTAAACAAGGGGCAGAAAGGGATTCACTTTTTTGGGCCAAGCAGTAACTTTAGTGTGTTTTCTTTCTTTTCTCTTTCTTTTTTCCTTTTCTTGAGATTCTTTGTTGCTCTTTGGAAGATAAACGTGTTTGTCTTCCTTTTGTAAATCTTCTTTGATGAATTAATGAAAGTGTTATTGATCAAAAAAAAAAGACATTGCAAAAGATAAGAACTAATTGGCTTTTGTCACCAAACATTTGTTACTGTATTCAATTCACTAAACTCTTGTATTTGGTGTTTGGCAAATTTCTTCTATCTTTTGATTGTAGATAATATCTTCCATGGAGTTGGAAACAACTGGTCCATTGCTAAAAGTTTGAAAATTTTTTCTCCCTTTTGGATCAAGATTAGTATAGGATGGTAAAGCTTTTTTATGGGAAAAAGTAATCTTTATTAAATCAAACAAGCTAGCTGATGCTTTATCTAAGCAAGGGGTTAATAGAAAACCAAACGTGTTGGGATAGATTATGCTTGTTGTTGTTAAGTTTTGGGCTAATATAACATTTTTTTATTTACATAGCATAGTTAGTGAGTTATTGGGCCTTAGGCCCATTAGTTTATGTTTTAAGTTAAAAGTGTTTTTAAGTTCTCAAAAATAACCGACTTACTAAGGGCATACTTGTCTTTGTATCTCTTTTATTTATAATTGTATAATCTAATGAAAGGGGTGGCCAGACCTAATTCCAAGATTCTCCCATTCTCTTTATCTCTCTTCTCTCTTTATTAGCTGAAACCTTTTCTTCTCTTTCTTTTCTTCTTTCTTTTACAGTTTTTATATCAAAACAGGTTGTCCAAACTTTTCTACTTGGTATCAAAGCAATTTTAAAGATTTCTTTTTGGATTTTTTTGGTGGAATTGCAATCCCTTATAGATGGTCTAGGGTTTTACACCAAAATCAGGAAGAACTGAAGAAAGGGGAGAATCTTGTTTTAGTAGGGTTTCTTGAGGTTTTCTAAAGGGGTGGTTCAAGTCCCAACCTTTTTGGAGGTCAGCCTTTTCTCCCGCTACCACGGAAAAAAGAATCTTTAGGGGAAGGAAGGGGCTTCTAGGGTTCTAGGAGGGTGTTTGAGGTTTCTAAAGGAGATAAATACTTTTCTTTTCATCTCAAATTGATTTCCTAATCTATTCTAAGAGTTATGGAGGGTTGTGGAGTTGGAAACAAATTTAAAGAAGAACTAGGATCTAGGAAGAGGTGTTGAAGACCTCTTTGAGGTCAGAACCATCACTACAGTCAAGTTTGATGGTACAAACTACTTAAAATGGTCACAATCTGCAAAGATGGTCATTGGTGTTCGTGGGAAATTGGGGTATATTACTAGTGAGGAAAAGAAACCTAAAACTAACCATTCCCGGTGGGTATAGGAGAACTACACAGTAATGACTTGGCTGTGTAATTCCGTGTTGCCCCATATAAGTAAAAACTTTTTATAGGCTAACACAGCTAAGGAGATTTAGGATGGAGTAGCAGAAACCTATTCACAGAATGAAAATGTTGCTAGAACTTATCAGTTGAGAAACCAAGTGATTGCAAATAGGCCAGGAGATAAGTCTATTGCTATTTATTTTTCAACCCTCAAAACCTTATGGCAAGAGATAGATCATTTGGAAACTGATTTGGGGAAGTAGCAAAGATGCAACAATTTATCAGATGTTGGTAGAGAAAAATAGGGTTTTTGAACTTTTAGTTGGATTTAACCCTGAGTATGATATTGCACGACAACATATTCTTTCCTGAAACAGTATAACTCTCTCGCATGCATATGCCTTTATGTCTGGAGAGAAGAGTATGAGGAATGTGATGATGAGGAACCCAGGCCTTGAGCAGTCAGCTATGATTAGCATAGTGAAGCCTAAGCCGAATGGGGACAAGGGTGGAAATGAACCAATGAAGGACAAAAGGGATCTGATCTATGACTACTGTAAGAAACCCAAACATACCAGAAATACTTGTTAGAAGCTTTACCCACACCTTGTACCGAGCCGGCTCAGAAATAAGAAGGGAAATGTGAATATTGCAGTGACTACTGATTTATCAAGGCCACCTACTACAACCCCTCTAGAGTCTGTTGCAGCAATTGCAATGAGGGCCGAACTAAAGAGTTATGGGCAATTTCTAAATCAGAAGGATACAGCCAGTTCCAACTCATTATCAAGTGGCCAACAAGGTGCAGGTGGATTAGGAGGTAGTCATTCTACCTCGTTTGCATACACAGGTAGTTCACATGCCACTGCAAATTATGTATCCACTACAGGTAAGGGGGGATCTCCCCGGATTATAGACTCAGAAACCTCAAAACATATGACCAACATTTCCACCATTTTCACCCCATACCACCCCTGCTCTGGCAGAGATAAGAGTTTCCACTACTAATGGATCACATGTTCCTATTACTAGGAAAGGGTCAGTCAGGATAACTGATACCATTATCCTACCTTTTGTCCTTCATGTTCTTAGACTATACACTAATCTTTTATCTGTTAGAAGCTTGACAAAGAATTTGAATTGTTCTATAATTTTTTCCCTTGGCCATTGTGTTTTGCAGGATCTAGAATCAAATAAGACGATTGGAAGTGGTCGTGAGGTGAATGGAATATATCTTCTTGATGCACTTACTAGTTATCAGAGTCATCATGTTAGCAGGAGTATTGAGTCAGAATCAATGGGTCAAATTATGCTTTGGCATAATCAGTTAAGACATTTATCTTTTGCTTCTTTGCGTTTTTTGTTTTCCAAATTGTTTGAGTCTGTCAATTTGTCCAATTTGGAGTGTGAGGGTTATCAATTTGAAAGCATTGTAGACATTCCTTTAAAGCAAGTAATAAAAGATGTTCTTCTATTTTTTATAATGTGCATACTGATGTGGGGGGGGCATACCATGTTTCCCCTATAGATGGCTATCGATATTTTCTTTTGTTTGTAGATGATTATTCTCGGTACTCTTGGATATATTTGATGAGATCCCGTGATGAGGTATCGTCTTTGGTCCAACAATTCCATCAGATGGTGCTAACATAGTTTAGGGTACGAGTGAAAGTGTTTAGATCAGACAATGCTAGTGAATACTTTGAACCAAAAAAAAAAAAAAAAAACTATCACACCCATTGGAGCATGGAGTTATCCATTAGAGCAGTTGTACATACACTCCTCAACATAATGGTGTAGCAGAAAGGAAGAACAGACATTGCAGAAGTAGCAAGAAGCATGATGTTGAGCTCTATAGTTACAAATCGTTTTTGGGGTGATGCATTTCTTATAGCAGTGTTCTTGATTAATCGGGTGCCTTTTCGTGCTCTTGGATATAGCACTCCATTCAGCCTTCTTTTTCCTAAGAGGGAGGCATTCCATATTCCTCTAAGGGTGTTTGTATGTGTATGCTTTGTCTATGTCATTAGTCCTCACAACTCAAAGCTGGATCCTAAGGCGAAGAAGTGTGTCTTCCTTGGGTATGCAGGAAATCATAAGGGGTATTTTTGTTATGATCCAGTCTCTGGGAGTCAATATGTTACTATAGATGTCACATTTTTGAATTCACACCATTTTTCTCAGAGGGGTTCTTCTCAGGGGGGAGTGTTTTGGAGAAGGAAGTGAGCAATCTATACCATTTCCTATTCCAACTCCTTTGTCTACTCCAGTGTTTGACCTACCTATCTCACCCACTTTGCAACCTCCATTACATCCTGTCTTTCAGTGTTTTACACAACAGTGCCTATGACAGCAAAGGGAGGTTGATTCCACAGTAGAGGAACCCACATCACTCCCTATCAGCTCATCGGAGATTCCAAGTTCGACTGACACAAACACAGATATGCCTCTTGCTCCACCTAATGGTATGCCCTCTCAAGTTTCAATGGTGTTAAGCCTCCTCAAAGCCCAAATCCAACACCGCCTTATTCTCTTCAAATGGCATGAGAATGATCGTCCACTTCAGTCCCAGTTTGTTTGACACTTCTTCAAGCACCGACTTCCAGTCGTTCACCCTGTTTTTCACATTGAGCACTACTTTTTTCTTCCAATCTTCACTTTTCCCTTCTACCAGTATTTTGGGTGTCATAGTTGATAGAGCCACCGAAAAGGCATCTAACTCTTCCTCTGTCCCCAACTTTTCTAATCTTTTTTTCTATTGGAAACGGTAACTTCATTAAATAACTTTCCAGATTTAAATACAGCTGTCAACCCCTAAGTAGGTGTTGAGCCCCAGTTATCTTTCTTACAAAATTGCCCAAAACATACTCTCCCTCACAGTCCCTTGTTTAGCCAACGTGTCAGCTAAACCATTAGCTGATCTCCTTGTCCATTTGAAGCACCAATCTCCCTTGTTGTATTGTGGATTTCCCTTATGGGCAGTCTATAAATCCAGGCTCCCAACTTACCAGATTGCAGCCACTCGATCAACAATTTAGAGTCTCCCTCAATCTCAATTTGGTGTAGCCCCAACTATTTTGCATATCTTACACCTTGAAGCAAGGCCATCACCTCCGCTCTCAATGAGTCCCCCACTCCTATTGGTCCTGAAAACAAAGCCACAATTCTGCCATTTTCATCTCTGAAAACTCCTCCTATACCTGAAGGGCCCGGGTTACCTCTTGAACTCCCATCACAATTCAATTTCACTCTTTGTTGTGTTGGTGGGGACCACAATCCTGCACAATAGGTTTCATGGAAGTTGTAAAAGCCACCACTTCCCAATTCCTGTAAATATCTTCAGCTGAGAAGTCTTTAAACAAATCCAAAGTTTTCAACCAATGAATAGTCATAATAATTATCCTATCTACAATTGCCTCCTTGGACTTCTCCACGCCTTTAAAGATTCAATTATTCCTTCCTTCCCAAACTGGCCAGCTTTTCTAATCTCTTTCTTCTCTCCATCTCCTCCTTCAAGACCACCTTGTTTTGCTTCAATCTTTCTTCAACTCGTTTCTGAACCTCCTGTTGTTTCTGCTTCTCGTCGTCCAGATCTTGGTTACTATTTGATACAATTCATTGGCTATCCCAATCCACCCTTCTAATTTTTTACCTTCTGGTATAATAATTACCTGTTTTCTCCCTTTCTCAAACCTCTCTTCCAATGTTACGAACCATCCTTTTGAGCTTCTTCTTCTATTTGCCATGTAAGTTTTATTTGGTAGTCTTAGGGTGCCCTTCCATTCTGCTAGCCAACTTACATTCGCTGCTCCATCAAGAAAGCCTTGAAACCAAGCGATCGCTGCCCCTATAAGATAAACTGTTCCTTTTCTACCTTCCCTGATCTTCACTGTTATCTTTTTTTGGTGGAATACCTCTTCCATCAGTAGTTCTTCCGACTCCACCTTGATGAATCTTCTCCATCTACCGACCTCTGGGAAATCCCCCAACTCTTTGTGTATCGTCCTCTATTCCATCTCTAAGATTTGTCGTTGTTCGTCGTTGTCACGGTTGTCACCATTCCTATTTCTTGCCACCTAGAAATCCTCAGACCCACATCGGTATGAGTTTGTGCTTCGTTGGGAGGATTTCAGCACTAATTGAGTCACATTGACTGAATCACTTCAAGCTCGGGGAAGATACCAGAAACAACTTCTACCAGGCCTTCCTTTCCTCCCTTGACTCTGTGTCTATACCCAGAAGTGTTAGTGAAGCTCTCTCCAAACCTAAGTGGAAGACAGCTATGCAGGAGGAAATGAAAGCATTGATTAAAAATCAAGCATAGGAGATTGTGGATTTGCCTGATGGCAAGGAGACAATTGGATGTAAATGGGTCTATACAGTGAAGTACAAGGTTGATGGAAGTATAGAAAGGTACAAGGCGAGACTGTTACAAAAGGGTATACTCAGTCTTATGGCATAGATTACTTGAAAACTTTGTGGCAAAGATGAGCTCAATTTGGATTCTTCTATCACTAGCAGCTACATGCTCTTGGCCACTCTTCCAAATGCCTTTCTCAATGGGGACTTGTAGGAAGTGTATATGGACTTTCTAGGTGGCTTCTACAATAATGTGGAAAAAGGAAATGTATGCAGGTTAAAGAAGTCTATATATGTTTTAAAGTAATCGCCTAAAGCTTGGTTTGATAGATTTAGAAGTGCATTGGTTGTATTTGGCTATACTCAAACTCAATCTTATCATACTCTTTTTTGTGAAGAGGAGGGGGTCACTAGTGTCAATTTTGATAGTATATGTGGATGACATTGTAGTCACGGGAAATGATTAGAGTGAGATTGATACCCTGAAAAAGAATCTGCACAAAGAGTTTGAGATTAAGGATCTTGAGGAGCTGAAGTACTTTCTGGGCATTGAAGTGGCAAGGTCCAAGCATTGGATCTTCATCTCACAAAGGAAATATGTTCTAGATCTACTACAGGAAACAAGAAAACTTAGGGCAAGGGCAGCCAAAAGACCTATTGATCAGACCATAGGATAAATGCTTCAAAGGGTGAACTAGTGAAGGATGTTGGAAGATATCAAAGGTTAGCGAGGCGGTTGCTATACTTATGTATGACATGACCAGACATCTCTTATGCAGTGAGTGTGGTAGTCAATACATGCATGCCCCATGAGTTCAACATTGGGAGGCTATGGATAAGATACTTTCCTATTTGAAGGGACACCCAGGTAGAGGCATATTGTTTGCTGACCATGGACAGTTAATGTTAGAGACTTGCATAAATGCTGATTGGGCAAGGTGCCTAAATGAGAAGAGATCTACATCGGGAGTTTGTACTCTTGTTGGAGGTAATTTAGTTTCATGGAAAAATAAGAAACAGATAGTTGTGGCAGGGTCAAGTGTAGAAGCCGAATACAGAGTCATGGCACATGGTGTTTCAGAGCTCCTCTGGATCCGTTCCTTGTTAGGGGAGATTGGAGTTGAGGCTGAAGAACCTATGATGCTTTATTGTGACAATCAAACAGCAATTAACATTGCCCACAACCCAGTTCAGTATGATAGGACGAAGCATATAGGAGTGGATAGACACTTTATAAGGGAAAGGGTGACATCTAGAGAAGTTTGTTTGCCATATGTTGCATCTGACTTGCAGCTTGCTGATGTTCTTACAAAAAGAGTTGCAAGATACAAGCTAGAGCATGGTCTACGCAAGTTGGGAATGTGTGACATTTATTTACAACTTGAGGGGGAGTGATGAGTTTTTGGCTGATATAACATGTTTTTTATTTACATAGCATAGTTATGGAGTTATTAGTCGACTTACTAAGGGCATACTTGTCTTTGTACTCTCTTTTATTTATTAGTATATAATCTAATGAAAGGGGCGGCCAAACCTAACTCTAAGCTTCTCTCTTTCTCAGCTGAAACCTTTTCTTCTCTTTCTTTTCTTCTTTCTTTTACAGTTTTTATATCAAAACAGGTTGTCCAAACTTTTCTACTGTTGTAATACTATTTGAGGTAGGGCAGTAATTGCTACCGTACCAAAGGAATGCTTGTACTTCTTACCTTACTTTCATTAATAAATGGACTCAGCTGCTTATTCCCCCCCCCCCCCCAAAAAAAAAAAAAACATGATCTTTTACCCAATGTACCACTTTCACTGCAATACTCTGAATGATGTCTTCTTTGCTTTGTGCCTTCTCCTTGAACATTTTTGCGTTCCTTTCTTCCCAAATTGTCCAAATCACTCTAGCCTTGTGCATCTCTACATAAACTTGCCCCTTCTCCTAGGTATAGTGATGAACATCATGTTCCTTTCTTCCCAAAAATAGTACGCAGAAATTTGTTCTCTTTTCTTTTTCTTTCTTTCTTTTCTTCCTCTTTCTTTCTTTTTCTTTTGGGGAGGCAGTAGTCCACTGATTGTATACCTACAGAAAAAACAGTAGCACCTAAATAGACTCATCCCACTGACACTTTAGATCAAACAATTCTCTCCTTGAAAAGTCAAGAGGGGAAAACAGATATGGGAAAGATCAAATGAATATCACATGAAAATGGTTAGGATTTTTTATGGTCTATTTACATGTTTTACATCCAAGTGTGAGGTTTGCAAATTGAAATGACTGAAAACCTACCTAGAACATTGTTGCAAGAAATTCCTCATGTCAAATCTATGAAAAGGTGGGTAGGAACCCATCATGTTAAAGCCTTCTAGTGCACCTAAGACCTTAGACTCCCTCCAAAATGTACATATAAAAGGAAAAGAGAGAACATCAGAAATCCAATTAAAATATTTCTTTTTCATGGACCTTTCAAGGCTCTGCAAATTATATCAGTGAAAAATAATAAATTCAATTACAACATTTTTTTTCTCCATGGACCTTTTAAGGCTCCATAAGATATATTAATTGAAAATATAGAAGTTAGTAGATAAGGCTATATATTTAGAACAATTTCTAGATAAATATCTGCTTCTAAGACAAGCTAGTGAAATATCAATAAGAGAATAGATGCCCCTACCATTCTGGCTGCACGCATCTCCATCATGAATGCTTCTTGAGAATTCTTGACTGGTGGATCATTGACCTATAAGAAGTAATAACCTCTTGAGGAAAATACTTGTGTTTGCATCAACGATGTTAACTTGAATTTTGAATCAGGGCCCAAACCATTAGGCTTTAGAACTATACATTTCCTTTGAAATTTAAAAAGGAAATACAATGCACCATAAAATTAAATATATAGAAAAATATAATACATTGAATTCTTCTATGATACATCAGTTAATAACAGCATTTCATCAATAGACCAAAAATGCATTAACATAGAGGAAATTAGCTAGCCTAGAAAGGATATATTTTAGTTAGAAACAAAACAATTCCAAATTCAAGTCCCTCATGCCAAATTCCAAATGCATAAAGTTATCATATTTCAATGTGATGTTTTCTTCTATGAGTGCTTCCACAGAAATTCTTGTTTGATCTAAATATTTCAATGTGATGTTTTCTTCACCCTTGGAGTCACTATTGATTAAAGTATATCACATTTGAGTACACTCACTATGATGCAAACCATAACCTTCCTTTGTCATAGCTAGGCATATGGGCCATGCTCAATGAAATCCTTGGTACTTGCCTCCTGCCCAATAAGAGGCAAATCTGTTGCTTCTATTTTTTTCCTTTTTTTTTATGTACTGGTAGATGAGGTGGCTTCTCAATCATTGTATGTTAGCTTGATCAGGACCCCTCCCCTGTGCCCCAGAGAGAGAGAGAGAGAGAGAGAGATCTTAATAAAAAGGTCAGTTTGTTGACTAGCCTGTAGAAATCCTGAAGGCCTGGTGATTATGACATCTTATATCTGTAAGGCTTTATTGAGATAAACAGATTTTAAAGATGTGTCATATGCTGCTTTCCTAAATTATTTTTGAATAGACAGTACTGGTAACTTCATATGCTTGCCTTTTTGGGCCCACATTGAGTCCTAATGTACAATTTCTTGTATACATGGGGACTGTATCCAGACTCATAGTTTTTTGATTGAAATGCACCATACTGTCACCAAGAGAATCCTGAAGGTGCTAGTACAATACAAACTGAAATTGTAAGGATTGGTTTTCCGTGTTTACAATATAAATAAATAAAATCATTTAAAATTTTAAAAAATACTTTACTTTTTTTGAAAAAGGTAAGGTATATCTCATTAAATCAAAAGGTGTATAGAAAAATGAATATATAAAATCACTTAAGAAGAGATGGTCTACTTAGCATCATTCCACTTGATAGGGATGCCATTCCATGGTAATAGTGAATAGGAAGGAAAATAGCATGATGAATTTTACAGAGGCCTTAACTCATCAAAAAAAAAAAAAAAACAAGGACTTATTCATATGGTTTGGCTTATATGAGATGAGCATGAGAAATCCTTTTTATAAGTAAATTTGAATCAATTGTATAAATAATATATATATATAAGAAAGGCTTTAATAAAAAAAAAAAGAGGAAAAAAAAAAAACTCTACAAAGGATCGTAGGGGAGAATTGCTGAGACTGCAGCAATCAGTGACAGTGCATGGGTATCAAACTTAATTGGAGACTTTGGCACCCATTCCAGCTCAGAGAAGATGGATTCCTAAATAGATGAATCGAGTACCTGATAGATTAACAAATCAAGGTAGAAAGAACCTTCTTGTATAACTACAGCTCATTGCCTTATTAGTTTTTGTGCACGGGAAGGATCTCTCCATGGTTTCTGTTATTATACACATGTAGATATTCCTTTTTTTTTTTGAAAGATGGAATAAGATTTCATTAAAATATAAAATAAAGAAGGCAAGAGATTCTTTCTATTGGGAAATCTTCCTTGGCAAGGTAAATACTTGCGATATGCTACAGAGAATAAGGCCTTATGTATGCCTTTCTCCTCACATGCGCTCCCCCTTTGTATGGAAAGTAGTGAGTCCCTGGCACACCTATTATTATCTTGCTCCTTTGTGCATCACATTTGGGAATTTTTTGTACTCTCTTTGGTTGCAGGTGGGTTTCCCCTCAAGATGTGGCAGGACTCTTCAACCAGGACTTTTTGAGTCAACCAAAGAAAAGAGGGAAGGTTATGTGGAAAGCTACAAAGGCAGCTATTTGCTGGGTGATTTGGGAAGAAAGGAACAACAGAATATTTATGGACAGAAGTAGAACAATGGAGGAGGTAATTGACACCATCAAAGTTAAAGTAGCTCACTAGGTAAGATCTATGCATATCTTCCAAGATTTCTCAATCATAGACATTATCAGATCTTGGACAGAAGTAGCACAATCCTCAAGAGTAAAAGAGAAAGTAAGGATGGAATGGAAACCTCCAGAAGGTAACAGGTTTAAACTGAATTTTGGCGGAAGCTCTTTTGGAAATCCATGACTGTCAGGTATTGGGGGAGTAATCAGAAATTCTGGAAGGAGAATATTAGATTTGTTCTCTGGACCGATTGACATGGGCAACTCTCTAAAAGCAGAGGTAATGGCATTGCTACAAGGGCTGAAGATAGCTAAGCAACAGGGAATGAGGCACATTGAGCTTGAATTCAAATGGATTAGAAGGAGTGCAAATGGGCTAGCTGATTATCTTGCTAAACAAGGGGCTTTGAGGCAACAATTGTTTTAGGCTGCAATGTAAAGTGGGACAGAAACTTGTAATAGTGTGGGAGCTTTAATCCCATACACAAAGCTGTAAAACCTTATTTTAACCCTAGTTTCAAATAAAATTCTCTTTTGCTGATCAAAAAAAAAAAACAAAAAAGAAGAGATTCCCCCACATAATTACAACTGACTCAGCAAAAACAAGAAAAATATTTCTGATTACAAATTAATCATCCCAAATACCCTTTGCCACTGAGAACTACAAAGAGAGAAACTCAAGCCTAAGAATTCAGTTTTTTCGTACCAAATAAAAAAGAAATTTTTTTGAGAAAAAGAAAGAGAGATACAAGGAGGTGATACGACATCACTCACAAATAGAGTATACTCTCTGATTCCTCTCCAACCAAATCTACCAGCAGATGACTATAGGGACCAGATTCCAAAAAATAGAACCCTCTTGCTAACAAATGGGATTTCCTACCCACTCTCTACCCGCCGTGAGGCTGCAATTCACAGCAGGTAGAGAGTGGGTAGGAAAAGTGAGTAGCAAATCTGGGTTCCTTGCTAAAGAGTAAAGACTTTGGGTGGCCAAGCTGCAACTACATCTGCAGATGTTCTTTTGTACCAAGCACTTTTTAAATGGTGTTACTCCAAAAGAAAATCCAGATCTGGATTCTTTTTTGTAATTGAGTGGCAGTGGCTGGGATTGTTTACCATTGTACCAAGCACTTTTGTACCAACCCTTTTTGCCTTTACTCCAAAAAAGGGAAAAAATCAAATATGAGATTCTAGTTGGGTTAAGGTTACATGAACCAACTATATGACTCAGCCTTTTGGAAAATTCAAGGATTAAATGTTGTTACAATGGTAAACAATCCCAGCCACTGCCGCTCAATTACAAAAAAGAACCCAGATCTAAAACATACAAACCAAGATGGATCCTAGTCCTCAAAACAAATAAATAAAGCACTTAAAGATGAAAGAATCTTAATTGGTTGTGATTATCCAAAGCAACTGTGGCACATCCTTTGAACATAGAATATAAAGTCATTTGTTTCATTGTTTATTATTCAATTTTAAAAGTCAATACAGGACTATAAATACTTTGGGTAGTACCCTTTTTTGTTTGAGTAACTATTTTTTATAATAACGGAAACAATATTATTAATTAAAAAGAGAATAAGCACAATAGAAGAGAAAGAAGGAGAGACTTCTATTGTGCAAAGCCTTTTCTCTCCTTCTTACTTTACTTGTCCATTAAAAAGAGGGAGAATTATGCACAGATGTATTAGGGCAGCAGTCTGTTGGTTTATTTGGGAAGAAAGAAACTTACGTATCTTCTTAGAAAAGGAGGATACCATTGAGAATGTAATGGACTTGATACACTTAAATAGGGGTGGCCACGAGTCAAGCTTCTCACAAGCTATTTGAGCTCGGCTCGGTTTAAACCGAGCTTCAAGCCAAACTCAAGCCTGATATATAGGCTCATTTGCTAATCAAGCCGAGCACAAGCCCAGTAAAGCTCGGTTTGTAAGCCTACTCGAGCCTAGTATAATAAATAAATATTTTTTTATTATATACATGCATACATACATATAAATAAACATATAGGGCCCATTTGGTGCGTCTTTTTGGGAAGATCTTCTGGTAGCTCTGACAGTCAAAAGACGCATTGAGCTTTTGCATGAAGATCTGAGCAGCCTGAAGCACGTTTGGCAGACACGCGTCTTTCCGCGCGAGAATAAAACACAAAAGACACGAGAATCTTCATTTGGAGCTTCCCGAAATCAGCCAAAAATGGGCTTTTCACGTCTTTTCGGCATTCCGTCTTTTGGCGACTAGATCTTCCACACGCCAAACAAAAATAGACCGAAAATCGGTCTTCCTGACTTGTAAACAACCAAAAGACTGCACGGAAAGACACGCCAAATGGGTTCATAATAAATCATTTTTATTATATTTATATATAATATTTTTATGTTTTATGCATAATAATAAATAGTTTTTATAATCCTTATTTTTTGTATGTAAAATAAAAATACTCTTATATGTATATTTTTTATTTTTTATATGTATAATAATAAATCATTTTTATAATTCTTATTTTTTATATATAAATAAAAAATATTTTTATATGTATAGTTTTTATTTTTTAGAAAAAAAATTGAATTGCAGTCGAGCTCGAACTTGTGAGCTTTGAACCGAGCCAAGCTCGAGCTTGAGCCTAACACAATTTCAGCGAGCCGAGCTCAAATAGCCAAGTATTCGGCTCGGCTCGGCTCGGCTCGGCTCGGCTCGGCTCGAATCCACCCCTACACTTAAGGGTGGCTCACTGGCTGAAATCCTTGAACCTATTCACAGTTTTCTCCTTGGATGACTTGTTGAGAATTTGGTTAGAGATAGCTAATTCTGCCCGGGTTAATAAGGTTTCTAATCCTTCTTGGACCTCTCCCCCCTCTGGATTCATAAAGCTGAACTTTGATGGTAGTAGCTTAAGGAACCCGAGGTTCTCTGGTATAGGGGGAGTCTTTAGGAATGAGGAAGGGCTTATTATAGCCATGTTCTCAAGCCCTATTGTAGAAGGAGACTCTCTTAGGGCTGAGATCCTTGCGGCTCTATAAGGTGCCCAATGAGAAAAGGAGTTGAACCTAAGAAAATCGGTAATTGAAGGTGACTCAGAGGTGGTGGTGAGATGGCTAAAGGAAGACAACTCTGGTATATGGAACTACAGCAATGAAAGGAAAAGGTTTAAGTGGATAGGGACATTGAAGTGAAATACAGTTGGGTAATGGGTTAGTCAAGAATAGGCATAGAGCATCTAATCATTGAAGGGGATTCCCAAGTGATAGTGGGCTGGCTAAAGGATCCGGACACTGTGATTTGGGGTTTTAGAGATCTTCTCAAAAAGGTTAAATGATTAACAAGGAATATGACAATCAGAGTTCAGTGGGTAGGCAGATCAGCAAACTCAATGGCTGATTCACTTGCAAAACAAGGGGTTCTCCAGGATACTTTATTTTGGGCTTATGTGTAATTTCTTTTGTATTTATAACTCTGTAACTAACTTTAAAGGAAATGTCGCATTTCATGCCTTTCTATGGGTTGCATGTAACTCTTATTTGCTGGTTTAATAAAATTTTACTCATTTATCAAAAAAAAGGGGTTAGCCAAGCAAGGGGTGAATAGGGATTCCTTTTTTGGGCTTATTTCTAATTTTGTATCCTTTGTTTTGTGCCGTTGGGGGAGTTAAGAAAGTTTACTTCCCTCCTCTCTTGTAATTAAAGTTTCATAATCTTAATATTTGCCAATACTGATCAAGAGAGAGAGAAGGGGGGAAGGAATAAACTCTCTTGGCCCCTCCCCGATTGAAATTACATCATAGCCAAAATAAACTGTTCCTTCCCACCCTATCCCTTGTAACAAGTCAACAGCTTTCCTCTTCTCACATATATAGAACCACCATCCAGCCTCCTCTTTTATCTATGCATAATGTGTAGCGAATGATTTCAGAACAATGAAAAGGTAGACTTTTCTGTGTAATTTAGCTCCCTCTAGGAGCTCAATGCTATTGTCAATTTATCATAGCTATCTAATAAGTGAAATGTATTCCTAACCTGTAATTCCCTCTCAACTTCTCTACTTCCCATTGGACAAAATGCAATTCATCAATATTGAGATCTCAAACAGCTAAAGAAAAATGCCATAACTCATAACTATCAAAATGCTATTTTTAATTGAGAAAAAAGATAGCTTCTGATCATTAGTATACATGGACTCTCAACATCAAAACTCGAATTGGTAGGCAAAGTTTCAAAAACTCGGTACAAGTAATTACCAAAACATGAAGCAATGTAAAAACAAAAAAAAAGGATCCTGAACACACAATTAACTACACAACAATGCGAAGCAGATCTATTAATAAAAAACAGAACACAGATATAGATTAGTGCTTACCCGAGCAACATTAACCAAGTGACTAAAATTATCAACAATGTTGGTAATGTCAGTGTCAACCCTCTGCAACAAAGTCTTCTGCTTCTGAGCTGCAGCTGCTGCAGCTGCTGCAGTCGGTCCACTGCCAGCACCTCCAAGACCAACTCCCACACCCCCTCCTACTCCGACTCCAACTCCTTTGTTCATTTTTTATTCCTGGATGAGACATAATACAGGTATTTCTAACTTTTCCCAAAAAAAAATAATACAGGTATTTCTAACAACTGCAAAGTAATAATAAAGCCCTAGCAAGCAAAAAAGGTAAAAACAAGGGTAAAACGAAATAAAATAATGTCTCTTAACTCTCCAAAAAGAGATGTGAAGAGGCATTTCATTGCATGGTTTGGAATTTGGAAATTTACAGTGACCCTGATTGACCCCTAGGAGAGTTTGTGATGCACACATGAATCGTATCATCTTCTGTGGAAAAACAAACGAACAGCAATAATATGTATACCTTAAACTCTCCTCTTTTCATTAAAATTGGGAGGCATACCTGTTTATCAATGATGAAGGATTGCTCCACAGAGAGGGGAGGAGACCGCCTCAAAACACTCAAGATTTAGGAAATTTGTTTTTCTTTTCTTTTTCCCTTTTTTTCTAAGAAGATGTAAGGTAATTTTTCATTCAGTATGGATGGGGTTCAAAAGACCCCCAGGAAAATTGTTTTGATTTTCTCTCTCAACATAAATGTCCAAACTCTTCTTTTTCATTTTAAGAATTTGAAACTCAAAACAGGCGAGAGAAAAGGTTGATGACAAATGGTTCTTGTAAAGCAAACTAAATCGGAAATACAAATATCCAACTAGCTAAACATTTAATTGATGAATGAAGAATCCATAATAAACAATGCCATCTTTGTCATAAATAAAAATAAAACAAAAAGGCAAACAAGACAATACCTGATTTATCTATAATAACATAGAAACACAAGAAAAAACGTTTATGGATCAATAATGTTAACTATGTTGTAATGTTTCAGAAATATGGAAAAGTAGTATATACAAAAGCTGGTACCTGTAAGTAGGGGTATGTGAGCATCGGAAAACCAGGCTCACTTGCCACCTGGGCAGACACGGAGTCGCCACCCATCAGATTAGGAAATGGAGGTGATGGGACCTCCGAGATCAACATCAGAAAGCATGTTTGGTTTAATAGCGACTCCAAAGCCTAGGCACTGGCTAAACCAGTCCGGGTTAGACTCGGATGGGTTAGGCACCTCTCTCCCAAGTCCAAAGGCGGGGCCCACTTGGAATGCTAAAAATTAGTATGTACAGACTAAGGAAACTGATGACCCGGATTACATGAATACCTGAAACATATTATTAAACAAAAACAAACTTAATGAGAGACATAGCCTATTGCCACCACAGTGAGCACACATCTTAACAATTATTTTACTTACTGCACCAGCTAGAACAAACCATTTAACATGATCCAAGAAAACCGTATAATATGAAGATAAAAAACAAAAAGAGAAGATATAAAAATAAAAACAAAACAAAACGAAAATAAGGTGAAAGAAAACCATAAGCTAGAACACTAATCTACTATTCAGCAGAAATTAAAACACTCATACTAACTAAGCTTGTCATTCGGCAAGAACTAAAATCTTCTTGAAGCCAAACTGAATTGGAAAGAGCTTGATCAAACGCACCCGAAACCGATCAAACTTGTTACGGCAGTGGGTAAAACAAAATATAAAGATGTAACAGAAAATGAACGGCAACATTCAAGGACCGGAAACACCCATGCGGTTTGATAAGAGATAACAGAGAAGAATAGGTAAAAATGAAACGCAGCAAAAAAGTGGTGAAACAGCAAGGACAAAGGAATATCAAAGACCTGATAAAACATGTTAGCGAAAATTCAGAGAGAAAGATTAACGTGGAACCGGAGGTACAAATTTAATACTGGGAACCTTATGTAACAATAAACAGATTCGAAAAGTTCCATGCAGACTAAAACAATAATAAGAAAACAGAATAAGAAAGATAAAATTAACGAACAAGAAACTATCAGCAACTATCGGAAACAGACGAGAGAGACAGAAGCTATCAGAAATAAGAAACTATTAGAAAAGAGAGGTTAACAGAGGACAGATGAACCAAATTAAAGCTGACAGAGGATCGGTTTCTTCCTTTTCTCATTCTTCGATCATGCACAAATAAGTAGATAGAATGAGAAAATGGAAGAGTGAGGGCACTGAAACGGGTTGAAGGAAGATTACCTACTCGCACTTGCTCCCAAAACGTGGTCGGAGAACGAAGTAGCTGAATACCTCGGCGGGGATGGAGAACGATCTACTTCTGGGCTTCAGTGAAACCCAATTTGTCTAGCGAAGTTGGAATCGGTGCTGCACGGGTGCTCTGTCCGAACAAAACTTGCTCTGTAATTTTTAGAGCGAGAAGGAGCAATCGGAGGGGGGTTCGTTCGCTGCCGCTGTTCAACGGAAGACGATGAATAATGACGATAAACAGTGCTTTCGAAACAGATAAAAACAGAAGAAGAAAGAAGGGGAGATTTGATGGTGGGAAGGATTCCTTATCACCGCCGCTGTGCTTCTGGGCCTGGCGGAGGAAGGAAATGCACAGGGTCGTCGTCTCCAAGAATAGGTTCGGTGGAAGATGAAGAAGAAGAAGGGGAAGAGGAGGAAGACTGAGAGAGAGGGAGAAAAAGAGAGAGAAAGGTGAAACCGAGGGAGGAAGGAGATCTTCGCTACTCCGCCGCTGGTTCAAGCGGAGAAGATAATGAACAGTGCCTCTCCCGTCATTTCTTCCGGATTAGGTTAAACTAGCAGGGAAGCCCCCTGCGAACAAAATAGAAAAAATGAAAGTTTAGGGTACCTATCTGTCATTACTCAAAAGTACAGGATATCTATCTGTAATTTATTTTAATAAATTATATTATTATTTTCGTTAAATAAAATAATTATAACTATATTATTTAAGAATAATAAATAACTATAATGGTGAAGCCTAATCTGATCTATGTGTTTGGGTCTAGGTAGGACTAATTTCAAAATGAACAAAATTATAAACCCAATTATATTGAAAACAATAGTTGTTTTATTCAAATAATAACTTAAATTTTAAATTTTGATAATATAATTTTAATAAAAATAATAAAAAATACTAAATTAATTGTATGTTAATAAGTCAAAGGTGTATTCTTGTGTATCTTAAATTTTCTTTTTACCTATACATATCCAAAGTTCAAATACATTTTTGATATTTTAAACTTTGCACCCGAGTTTATATTACATAATTAAAATGTGATGCCATATAGATAGATAGATAAATAGACATATAAATAAATAGATGGATTTATATTCGGGGCATGAGGAGTGGGCACCCGCGTTAAGTGTAATTGGATTTGCCTTTAAACCAAACACAACCTTAGAGAATTGATTCAAGGTTTTGCCTTGAAACCCAACCAAATTAACCCATACTCACCCCTAGATCTAACCCTTAAACCATCCAGTTTGGTCCGTGACAATATTTATGGAGGGTCTCTCTAGGGTCAAATTACAACCATCCCAAAATCATTTTTAAAGAAAAAAATGTTTCATCCAATTATGTTTTCTCTGTTTGACCAAAAAATTACCGAAGTAGGAAAAGAAAGCCTCGATTTTAAGAGCACGATGGTAGTCTCCCTAGGAGGAGGGAGGACTTCTTCAACAGCCAAAGTTTTTCTTGGGAGTATGTACACGTCATATACAATCCTATGTCCTCTTCTAACATGAGCCACCTATATTCATAAACCCCTTAACCTATCCATCTTCTCCGATTAACTTAATTAGAAGAGGTCGGAAGGGTCTAATCGGGTGAAACACCTCTCTCTCTCTCTCTCTCTCTAGGTTGTCCTCTTCGATTCAAGCTGTCTCTCTCCTAGCCATCAACAGAATGACAGAAGGAGCAGTAGCGGGGGTCTTTTATACCCGGTTAGTTAATAAATAGTTCCTCCTCTCTCCCCATTTTAGAGTCTGGATCTCCTGCCCACATTAATTATAGCCACACATGGAGAACATCTCATCATCTACATAGTATTATACAGGGGGAGATGTTCCCAATTCACGGGGGTAGTGTGTTGTGGGTAGACGTGGGCAGGAGATCCAGACTGCCCATTTCACCCTTAATTCCTATCTTCAATTTTACTCTACACTGTTGGTTTTCAGCCTCATTAGATCTAAACCTAACTACCAATTTCTAATTCTCACCGGTTACGACAATTTCAAAAGATGATTTCATGGGGAGATCTCTACACGGTCTTAGCCACCATGGTTCCTTTCTACGTGGCTATGATCTTAGCCTATCAGCATATGGCTCAGTTCGGTGGTGGAAGATTTTCTCGTCGGACCAGTGCTCCGACATCAAACACTTCGTTGCTATATTCGCCATTCTGCTTCTCTCCTAGTTCATCTCTACCAACAACCCTTACAAGATGAACTTCCATTTCATCGCCACTGATACATTACAAAAGATAATTATGATCGTCATTCTCGGCATCTGGGCAAACTTTACCAGGAACGGAAGCCTTGAATGGTTAATCACAATCTTCTCTATCGATCTTCCATGTTGCCCAACACCTTGGTTATAGGGATCCCTCTCTTGGTAGACATGTATAATCCGAAGGCAGGCAGTCTCATGGTTCAGGTCGTCGTGTTGTAGTGTATCACCTGGTATACACTGCTTCTGTTCCTTTTCGACTACCATGGCATGAAAATGTTGATCATGGAGCAGTTCCCTGATACCACAAGATCTGCTATGAGTAATTATCTCCGTAGCCATAACCTTCTATATATCAGTACATGCTTTCCAATTGCATCCAACCGATTTGGATTACTCTCACGTGGGTCCATTTCCGGCACGAAGAGACCATCCTTATTGTATTAATATATATAAAAGATAATATGAGAGTCATCATTTTGTTTTTATAATGGGCTGGGAGTGTTTTGTAATTTTGAGGAAACATTGGTGTTTTTGATAATTTTTTGCAAGTTGGGTTAAACCGGGTTCTTGGTTCAATGATGGGTGGTCCCGGGTCAAAAAATTGGCGGGTTGAGGTGGGTCTGATGGTTGAGAAGGGGTTTGATGAGTGAGTTAATAGGATTAGCCGAAATAGAATATTTTTAGATGAAAGGGTTAACTAGGGAAATTTTGTAGAGTGGGGTTTCCGAACATTCTAGGTTGATTGGCAGGGTTTGATTGGCCTGACTGGGCCTGGATTGGGCATATCTTGAAAGGGTTCGATTCGGTTAATCTAGGGGTTCGAAATGGAATCTGTGTGATGAAGGGTAAATGAAGGTGTTTTGGGCTGGAATTTCATAGGGGTAGGATTGTTGGGTAATCTAAGGTGATTTGTAAGGTTAGATAAAGTCAACTAGGCCCAGATCAAACAGATTTGGAATCTGGTCAATCTAGAACCTCGAAATAAAATCTTTATAGGGTCGAGGGTAAACGAAGGTGTTTTGGGCTAGAATTTCATGGGATAGGATTTTTGGGATGTCTGAGGTGATTTTTAAAGCTAGATTAAGCCAATAGGGCTTGGATCGGGTAGATTTGGAGTCTCGTCAATCTAAAGCCTCAAAATATAATCTTTATGGGGTTGAGGGTAAATAAAGGTGTTTTGGGCTGGAATTTCATATGTAGGGGTTTTTTGTTATTCTGGGGTGATTATAAAACTTTGATTAGTTTATAAGTGTTCGGATCAAGTGGATATAAGTTGTGGGTGCGAGAATGGTCGAAATAGAATCTTTGTTTGATGGACGGGTGAATGAAGGAATCTTGAGTTCAAATTTCATGGGTAGGTGTTCCGAGATGTTCTGGGTCTAATGGTTGTGTATGATCTAATGGTCGAGGTGTAAGTGAGGGTCGATCGAGGCCATTGGATAGGTATTGAGCAGGTTTAACGGTGAATTTGAGGGCTCTCGGGGTGAAATTTGGGTTTTCTGAGTTATTGGGTGTTTCAAAGAGGTCGAAAGGGTCTAATCAGGTGTTTGGGGTGAATTGGAGGCTCAGGCGGTGGATCGAGCAAAAATCGGGTGCTGACAGTTGCCCCTCTTTGTTGTGAGGTGGGAAACTACGAAACAACAAAGACAAAAGAAGCACACAGAGATTTTTGCGATGGATAAGCTTGGAAGAAGGGCAAGACGAGGAAGGAGAATTACGGTAAGGGAAGGAAAAGAATAAGGGGAATTCCCGTGCAACATCCTTTCATTACGTTTCGACCATTTTATTCTTGGCAAAGCAACCTTTCCAAGGTATCAAGAACCTTTAGAATCAGGGTACATTTGCCTTGAAAGAAAATGATTGATAATAGGAAAACTATTTGGAGAAAAGACCCCTCCTTGTGTAATCAAGGATACATCTGTGAAAACTAGGTTTGGGTGAACCTATAAGAAACTGTATATGAATAAATCAGTGAAAACTGGATTAAAGTAAATTTGTGAAATCTGGATCTGGGATAAAACTGTGAGAACTGGACTAAAGTAAAACTGGATTTTGGAAATATCTGGATCAAAATACATATGGATTTATGAAAATTTGATTAAAATAAATCTGTGAAATTTGGATATGGGATAAATCTACAAAAATTGGATTAAAGTAGATATGCGAAATCTGAATATGGGAAATCTGTGAAAATTTGGATTAAAATAAATATGGGAAAACTATGAAAAATTGGATCATAGTAAATCTAGAAAATATGGATTTGGGAAAACAACTACAAAAAAATAGATTAAAGTAAATTTGGGAAAGCTGGATTAAAGTAAATATGTGAAATCTGGATGTAGGATAAAATGGTGAAAACTGGACAAAAAGTACATATGTGAAACCACATATGGGAGAATCTGCGAAAAACTGGATTAAAGTAGATATGCGAAACCTGGATTTGGGAAATCTGTGAAAACTGGCTTAAAGTAAATATGGGAAATTTGGATCTGGAAAATCTGTTAAACACTGGATTAGAGTAAATCTGGGAAATTTGGATATGGCAATACAGCTGCGAAAAAACTGGATTAAAGTAAATATGGGAAATCTAAATCTGGGATAAAACTGGACAAAGTAAATATGGATTTGGGAAAAATCTGGATTAAAGTACATTTGGATATGTGAAAACTGGATTAAAGTAAATATGTGAAATCTGGATTTGGGATAAATATGCAAAAATTGGATTAAAGTAAATCCGCGAAATCTGGATATGGGAAATCAGTGAAAAACTAGATTAAAGTATCTAGGAAATTTGGATCTGAAAAATCTGTGCAAATTTGGATCAGAGTAAATATGGGAAATCTGGATTTGAGAAAAAAACTGCGAAAAAATGGATTAAAGTAAAAATGGGAAAAGTGGATATGGGGTAAAACTGTGAAAACTAAACAAAGTAATTCTGGTTTTGAGAAAAATATAGATTAAAGTACATATGGATCCATGAAAACTGAATTAAAGTAAACATGTGAAATCTAGATCTGGGATAAATGTGCGAAAACTGGATATGGGAAATCTACGAAAATTAGATATGGGAAAAATTGGATTAAAGTACATTTGGATGTGCAAAAACATGACGAATGTAAATCTATCACTAAGAAAAACATGTTAGAGAAAGCAAACCACTCACAAAACACCAACAAATATTTTTTAGTCTTTTTCTTTCTTTTTTTTATAACATTTTAAAAGATTTGACAGAGTTTCAGATAATATTCTTCTCTATCTTTTTTTTTATTTTTTTGGTTTGTTTTTTATTACTTATGTCATCTCTATTTACTCAATTAAAACTAGTACTGGTCAAAGAATGGAGATTTACAAACAGGACTTGTAACACGGGTCAAGGCATAAAGGTTGACATGACCGATGGATTTTCTGGATAAGCGAAAGAATATGATGTGATGGTAAAGCCAAGATAAAAGTAGAGTACGCACTGAAAAGGTCTAGCATCTCAAATTGTTGCATAAGTAAGAATTTAATTATTGAGTAGTGCACACAAACATGAAATATGGGAATGGTAATAAGGAAAATTTTCAAAAATTCAAGAGCAAAAGTGCCTTCAACCCCAACTCATATGAGAGTAGTTATGTCCAAATGGGTTGTATCCGGTTTACATCAAATGCATGTGTATCCGATCGATACTTAAAACTCATTGAATTAAAAAAATGCATGATGGAACTGTAAATTGTTGAACAAGAGATTTGTTGTAAGAAAAGCCTTATCATAGGGTGTCTGCTCCATTTTTTTTTTGCTGAACAAAAAAGGTGGGCTATGAAGTTCATATTTAAATAGAGCGAGTTACAATTATGATTCTTCATCGCCGGCCAAATAGGTTTGTTTATTGCTGATCTGTCGATTTTTTCAAAGATCAAGGAGGTCTTGCTCATTAGGACGAAACATGGTACGAGAAGGAGGTTACAAACGATGGGTTAAAAGGCCCAAATAACAATTGATATGAGGCATCAAATACCTGGATCACCTCTTGGGAAATCATCATATTTTCATCGTCATTTTATTTTGCATTTTTTGTTCAAGGCTTTTCTTCTTATCCGTATGGATGGAGATTGCTCTTCATATTCTTCACCAACATGAATCGTGCTTTCTTATTGATTATGGAGGACTTTATTCCGGGACGAAATGTAAGTAGGTAGGGAAAATCAAAACTAAATGTGGATGTCATCATGAAAGATCTCATAACAATAAAACCATCTTAACTGCCCAATTTCTTATAATTGTTTCTTGATTCTCCATTTGCCCATTCACTTTTGCATTGATCTTACGTGATAATTGCCCTGTTTTCATTATTAGCGGAGTTACCAAAAGTTGATTCCCTTTTTTTTCCTATCTTCCTTTTTTTTGTTATTGCTTAATTTCCTTAATCGCTTTCTGTTTGTTTTGACACCTACTTGTTGTAAGGTGTTTATTGCGAAGAAAAGGCTGATAGAAAGGCTCAAAGGGCCAACTAGGGGATTTTAATATATATTATCATGATGGAATGCACAAGGTCAAACAAGCGGTCAAGGATGTCCTCCCTTCACATTATTGACTACATGTTGCATATTGAAGAAGCATATGTTGAGCATAGTATATATCCAGCAAAACTCCCTTGGGCATTTTCCTTCATCCTCTCTTTTTTTTGTTTTTATCTCTTCTCTCTTTTTTCTCTTTTTTTTTTATTTTTTGTTTTGTTTTTTTAGCCCTTTGATGATTCTTGAGGTGCATTCTGTGGGTTTGGCTAATTTGCCGAAAAAAAAAGTCTAATGTATAAGCTCAATTGGTTAACTAGCAACTTTTGTGAATTCAAAGAATCAATGAGGAAAGAGGAACAATTGAGGATGGCCTCCAGTCCTTTCTTTGATTGATCAACAAAGCACTAGGTTAGGGTGATGCCTTTGTTCTGTGCCGGCTTAGGCGATATTCAAGGGGAATGGACTATGTTTTGGCAGCTATAACTCTACCCTAGTTTGGATAAGAAGGATGGCTTGATTACGGGGTTAGGAGGTTGACAATAAGTTCAACTATAGAGCTCTTGATCAACAACCAACATTCCTCAAGCTTGCTTTTGGGACTTTGAGAGGGAATAACACTGCCTTCTTCTACGGGCAAATAACCCTGAAACAATCGGATTTACAAGCTGAGAAGTGATGGAAAGAATTTTGTGCGATGACTCGATAACTAACCTAGCAATATATGTCGGGGTATGGGTCTAGGTCAAAGCATTCTTACACCTTTCCTTTTGAATTTTGGATTTTATTTTTTCCTTCTCTATTTTCTCTTTTTTTTCCTGGTTTTTTTATCTTTTTTTTTCACATTGACTGTTTTTGCACCATAATAACCAGGAATCACTATATTAGTATCCAAACTAGGCATATCTCTATAAGCCCATGCAAAAATATCACTATTTCCACCAAGCCCGCTCTTTGCTCATGGGACAAGTCTGCTCCAATCGATTATTCCTCTGGCTCACCCTCGGTACCCAAATTTATGGCCTCAGATTTGACTTTCGAATTATTCTCTCCAAATCGCTTTATTTGATCAACAAGTTCCTTCGGAATTTCCTCACCAGGGTCTTCTTGTTCAATGCCCATGAAGGTGAAGTCTAACTCAATATCAAAATCGTACAGCTCAAGTGTGAATTCCTAGAACAAGAGAGTAATGAGGGGAAATAAGAAATACTTACGATAGGGGTCAGACCCGTGATATGGGCTGCGCTACGTGCCCTTGTGAAAGGGATCAGGCCGGACGTAGTTCCGCTAGTGTCATGGAATGACATAAAACATTATTGTATTTTGACTATTTACATTAGAAACTCTCAATATGAAAAGAAGTGGGATAGAGAGCATTGACTCCCCATTTTGGCATTACAATTCAAACCTGAGAAAATGATTTAATCTCAGTGTTAGCTCCCAACACTATGGGATAGGCGCTCCAACCGGTAACCTCTCCTGGGCAGATTAGATGCACTGGATCGACATGATCATCTTGGTCCATCTCGCAAACACTACCATTATAAAGCTTTGTGCCAAGCCGGTGATGAAATTCTTCTTCTCCCTCTTTCGGATTAACAAAAATCTCCATTCCACACTCTATGAAGTTAATTGACAAACTGGAACCAGCTCCGTGATTAGGAAGAGGGTTTTGTGTTATGCCTATACCTGGTTGTGGTGGGGGGTCTGATACTGGATTGAAGGTAATCAGGTTCTTGTCAATCAAATCCTGGATAGCAAACTTCAATATTATGCAATGATTTGTGGTGTGGTCGGGCCCCTAGTGAAATACACAATATGCATTCTCGTCATAATGCTTGGGTTTGAGCTCTTGAGGCGGCTTCCACTTCAATAGTTTCAAGTATCCTTCTTGGACCAAGGTAGGCAATAACTGAGAATGGGGATATGGGATCTAGGCGAGTTCTCTCCATTCCATGCGGGGACGAGGAGGAGCCATTGGGGGTAGATATGAGGCATGTTGTTGTACCTGGAAGGGGGATGTTGGGGGTTTACTGTAAGTGCAGGTTGATAGGGCATCATTGGGTTTGGTGGTTGCGGTCTAAGTGGAGGGTTCATTACCAAAGGTGGTCTGGCAGGTGCAGGTTGAGCCTGAACGGTGGTTACAAAGCTAGTTTGTGGAAGGGGATAGGATATGATGGGATTCATGCGCCCGTGACGCATAGACTCTTCCATCTTCACAACACTATTCACAACATCGATGAAGTCCTTCAATGGTTGGGCCACTAACAATGTATGGTAGGGATCCTTCAAGGTCCTAATGAAGGTCCTAACCATTTCCTCTTTAGGAAAGAGACGACAGAGCTTGGCCACCACCTCACGCCAACAGTAAGCATAGTCCAGGAATGATTCCCCTGACTTTTGACTCACCAACTCCAAATCGGCTTGGTCCAATACAACTCCATATTATAGGAAAAGTGGTTAAGGAATGCTTTCGAGACATTTTTCCATGACCTCTTCTTGTCCTCCTCCAGGTTAGCGAACCATGTTCTTGCACCGCCAGTCAAACTCTTTTGAAACATTTGAATCAACAATTTCTCATCGGACCCATACTGGAACATATCTCCGCAAAAGATTTTCAAATGAGTTTGAGGGCAACTCTTACCATCATATTTTTCAAAATCTGGAATCTTAAACTTCTCAGGAAGCTTAGTGTCAGGGTAAAGACATAACTGTTTTTAAAGTTCGTGACCCCTGAATTATGCACAACTTTCACTTGTCTCATCTCCTCCTTCTACTTTTCTACATCATCCTTCAGAGGGGTTTGAAACAGGGGAGGTGGCATAGAGAATTTGGGTTCCTCCTCCCCAAAAAGAGTTGGGGAGAGTTAGGTATAAGCTTGTCCTGGGAAGCTAAAGGAAGGCTGTCGTGGGGGTTGATGGTAAGATTGTTCAGTAAAAGATGGCTGAGAAAAAATCCTGATGATACGTTTGCTCTGCGGAGCTAAATATGAGTGGGGGTGGAGGTGCAAAGTTGAAGGATGATTGGGGCGAGGATTGTTGAGACGAAGCTGTGAAGGTAAAGGAAGGTGGTGTAAAAGTGTTGTTAGTAGTTGATGTAATGGGAGGCATGCTTGCGGGTGTGGTTCCTGATATTGGGGGCTGAGGATTTGGACTTGTGGAGGAGGGAGGAAGTGGCATTGATTAACTATGTTCTTTGCGAAAAGCTGCAAAATGAGTTATTACATCTTCCAACTGTTCTTGAAGTTTGAGATATTCAGTGTATGGGACCGAGGCTGGTATCCTCGAGTCTAACGGAGTAGCTGAACCTGAGGAGGAAGGGGGTATGGTGCTATCACTCTGAAGCGATTCTTGTGCCATTGCTCTCGCAACAGACCTTGTGATTATACTTCAAGCTGAGGGTATAGGATTCCCAATGGTGCTCTAACAACCACCAAAACTTAATTTAGTGATGTGTTGTTCGCCCCTTTTTTGTTTCATCATTTCATTCATTCATTTTCATCACCATTTTTGTCTTATTTAATTATTAATTATTATTATTATTATTTTCTCTTTTTTTGTTTAATTTTTTTCTCTTTCTTTCTCTCCTTTTTTTGTTTTGTTTGCTTGTTTGTTTGTTTTTTATTTATTATTATTTGATTTATTTTTTATCACTTTTATAATTATTATACATTTTATTATTTTTTATTTTATATATATGTATCATTCTCTCTTTTTTTTCCATATTTGTATGTTTCTATTTTATTTTGTTTATTTTATATATATATATATATATATATATATATTTTTTTTTTTATTTAACTCCTCATACAATAACCATACTGTAATCGACATCTTAAAACGGGGCCATAGAGAAGACAACTCAACGAAAAGAGTCAAGATTGTGAGGCTCAAGAAACAACAAGGAATATACACGTATATGCAAACTGCCTCGTCACATGTACATATGAAAAAGAAAGCTATTGTCATGCCCCATGTCAGAAAGTATAATATCAAAAGATAGGTGACATCAAATGAGTCAAAACAACGACTCCTTTTTTTTCGCTCTTCCTCATTCCCTTCACCAACACTACATCACTCACTGGGTCTGTGGATCCTCTTTGCTTGCAGCTTGGACACCTCATATGGATCAACATCACCGGGGGCCCGCTTAGGTGGGATTCGGGGTGGACTGGGTCCTGATGTGGCTTAAGGTAGCTCCGTGGGAAGGCTACCGGAAAGACTTTTTGTCTGCTGTAGCCATGAGTAATAAGTTGGATTGCTGGACGGCTGCTCGCTATGCTCCAACACAGGTATGGTTCTTTTACTTGTTTCCCATTGCCGCCTGAAGAACCTTACCAATCTTGAATCTGGCTCCGAAAACTGAATGAAATCTTTTTTTACGCAACCGAGAACAGGCACCATCTGCTTAAACCCAAACTGCCTAAGCACTCTCATTGGGATATACGGAACTGATGATGAGATGCCTACTAGCACAATGCTCTGTCTATGCTCAACGGCTAGACGTGGTTGATCACATCCCTCCTGAAACCTCTGATCTATTTGCCAGACGGTTGAATCGCCGGTGGCTTCCAGAAGTACTTGATAACAATCCTGCCAAGTTGTATGTAGAAACTTTTAGCGAATGGAAAGTATTTCCACGACCCGAAAAGGAATTCGGTGCTGTATGCATGTCCTACTGGGTGCTGTCAAGAAGGGAAGATGGTGACAGAGCCACAACTGCAACACCTGAAGGGATCCTTGAAAAGGCCATTTCCTTACATTTCGTAGCAAGGTCAAACCCGCCAGAATTTCAGCCAATATCATGGGTAGAAGCGTGGCCTTTGTTTCATTGGAGGGAATCGTAAAAGGGTCTATGTGTGGCTACACCGTAACCAAAGCTCGCATGAACCTTGTCTCGATCTAAAGGGAACAACAGATGACTCACCATGGCCAACAAGAAGGCACGTTTCTGACCAATCTTCTCGCACTCTTCATCATGCTGCTTGAGTTGGGTAACACTCCTCCAGAGCAGATAGCCAATAGAGAGCACGTGATCATTCAACATTTTTTCCTGACTTACTTTGCACTGAAGGTACTGGGCCACCTCTTTCTTGTACCCAGGTTTTTTAACAGGAATTATCACCTCATCCTTGATCCACATACATAGTAGATAGGCTATTTCTTCAAGAGTCTGGACACAACTGATTATTGCCAAAACGGAAGACCATCTTATCAGGGGATCAGCATTCAAAGGCTGCTTTGAGCAGAGGCCAGTTCAGTTCAACACGAGCCAGGTGAATGACATTTGCCCACGTAATGGAGCCAAGGAGGCCGACGACATCAGATATGCCACTTCGGATTCTATTCATCAAATCTGGGTCACAACCGGAATATTCGGAGAACTCAAAATCCATGCCTGATCATGCAAAAAGACGTTGAGTATGAAGCAACTTGCCATTGTATAGAGGAGTTCTCTTCCTTTTTTTTTTTTTTTTGTTTTGTTTTGTTTGCTTTGCTTTATTACATCATGGCTTGTTTATATATTTGATTATCAACTCCTTTTTGTCTTTTTTTCCTTTTTGTCTTGTTTTAATCTTTTTTTCCTTTTTGTCTTTTTTTAATCTTTTTTTCCTTTTTGCTTCCCCTTTTTATTTTATTATTACAAATTTTTTCTCTCCTTTTTTTTTATTTTGTTTGTTTGTTAGTTTTTTTGCATCTTATTTTATCTTACATTTTCTCTTTTTCTATTTTTAAAAGCATATTGTCATCCCCCAAGGATCTCACTGAGAACTCTAAACGTGAACCACGGTTGATCAAGCTAAACGGACCTACATACTCAATAGGAAGGATCCCAATCCTCAACATGAGATGGTAAAGACACTAATTTCAACAAGATCTTGCTTTTCTTTTTATTTTCTTTAGAAGAGAAAACCATCTTTAAGCTCCCACTCGCAACGGAAATTGCTACATTTAAGACCGCATCCTAACTGCTCATGGGACCTGAGCTGGCCTTCTTCCTATTGAACCTGAACACGGTCCTCCTATGCCGAGGGGAAAACTGGCACCGGAGGACCTTGCAAAACCAGGCTGACCCGAATCTCATGCTCACTTAACATAACTGGGTATTGTGCCGACATTGACATAGACAAGGCTGAACTTCACACGCTATGGCGAAGACCAACCAAGGGGTTTGGCTTTAATGATGCTAGGTGGACACTGCAAATTGGAAAACCAGACTGAAATTGAGCATGACAGTGATTTTGGAACAAAGGCACTGAGTAAGCTGGATTTGGCTTCTATAAGAACCGGTGGAACTTGGGCAATGACGAGGCCTCAAGATTGAATCTGGGGACCTAGGACTTGATGTTGCTGGGTGTACATTCCTCCATTTGGACGTCCTTCAAAGACAAGCTTTCTTAGAGAGAACATGTATCATTACTAGTGCTGAAAGCACCAAGCTCTCTCACATCTCCTAATGCAAGTGGGATTTCTTATTTTGAAGTAAGAATTTCTAGCTTCATTAGTCAATCTTCTTATGTCCAATAACCGGATCTACGTAGGGAACAGAGGAGTAGATGCTGCGCCCCAGGTTTCGCTAAACCTCTAATTTCCTAAAAGACGCAAACAAAGATCAACCTGCAGCTTTGGACAGAAGTTGAACAAGGACCCCTAGGCTGAACGGTTTTCTCCTGAGTAGAAAAAAAGAACGGACCTTAGCACATATACTGGCTTTCTAGGGTGACAAGCTCTGGTGAAAAGAGACACCTGGAAAGTGCTTTCATGAGGGAAGGCTCGTCCCAAAAACTTCAGCTAAGGTTCTTTTAAGCACCTTCAAGTCGGGAAATATGAACTAAAAAGATCTCAGACGAGTCGTTGTCCCTTGAGTTTACAAATCTCAACCTATCCAAACCCCACAGATTCGCCCAAATGAAGCTACTGGGAAACACTCACTAGGGAATAAAGACCTTCGGGGTGACTACATTCCAATAAGGAAGATTCAAGGATAACTACAACAGGTCCAAACTGGGCAATACAAACTATTACTGTCATATACATGCTGCGCCAGACCAACCAAGTAGTGGGATTGTAGAGTTAAGATCTTGCTAAAGACTGAGAATCACGAAGGGACCTCATTTTAAACCAGATGGGAAGGAAACTCAACAGGTTTGGGTTTTGTTCGGCCAGGACCAATAGCTCCCATAGTCTTATTGATGACTCAAAGGAAACCCACAACTCCCGAAAAGCCAAAACATCTAAATGAATGGAGCAAACGAGCTGATGACTAGGACCCACCTTGACTTGAGAGATCAGAATGGAGATACTCTGCTGAGCTAACTTAGCCACACATAGACCTGTTCATGGGCCGGGTGGCCCGACGGGCCGGGCCGGCCCGACTCCCGAACGGGCTTGAATAGGATTTTTGGCCCGCGGGTTTAACCTCGGGCCAAAAAGCCCAGCCCGCATAAAATTCGAGCCGGGCTCGGGCTTTGCTAAAATAGCCCGGCCTGAGCCCGACTTATAGTTAAACTTAAGTAAATCCGGCCCGACCTATAGTTAAACCTAAGTAAAAACCCTATGTGATGTCTATTTGAATAAATTTTTTGATTTGAGGTCATTGATTCACTTGTAGATCCATTGTTCATTTAAATAGGGGAAAAATATTTAAATTAAAATAGAAAATTTTGAATTTCTTTTATTAGGTCGGGCTTCGGGCTTTTCATCAGGGCCGGGCTCGGGCCCAAATTGTAGGCCCGTTGGTCGGGCCGGGCTCAGGCTCGGGCCTAACAATTTTCTGTTAATAAAGAGTCAAAGCCCAGCCCGGCCCATGAACAGGTCTGGCCACACATACTTACAACACACTACTTTCTTTTACTTCCCCAAGAAATCCCCCTTTTTTTTCCTTACCATTTTCCTTTTTTATTTTAATTTATTACCACCATTTCATCGCTTGTTTATTTGCCATCATTCTATTCCTTATTGTTTTTTTTTTCTTTTTTGTATTATATTTTTTACTTTTTAATGATTTTTAATTCTTCATAATTTTGATTATTTTTATTTTTTATTTTTTTAAAGGGTCTTTATAATTTCTCCTTTTCTCTTTTTTTAAACTTTTTTTTGAAATTTTGATTAATATATTTTTTTGCTTTGATTTTTTTCTTTTTTTTTTAAACTTGCCCCTTATGCTTATTTTTTTCTCTATATTTTTTATATATATATTTTTAATATTGATCATATATATTTTTTTACTTTTTATTTGATTTTTATTATTAATATATTTTTTGCTTTTTACTTTTTACTTTTTATTATTGCCCCTCAACTGCAGTGACCAATCTGGCTACAGTTGATCCTCTGCCTATAACAGATCCATAGAGAGGGAAAGGCAGGAAAAGGACAGAAAAATAAAGAAAAGTAACGGGAGTTCAGTAAGAAGAAGAATAGCCGTTCGTTTGGTTCGTGTTCATGATCGGAATTTGAACCAAAATCGGAATCGCCTATTCCCAATGCCTACTTGGTTCAGATGGGAACTGGAATCGGATTCCAATTACTGTTGCTTGGTTCAACTGGAAGCCATAATCATAATCAACCAAAATTTCCAGTTTTTCCCATATTAAAAGAACTTCAAAAGGAACCCATTTATTATATTTTTGCAATAGGTGATAAGAGGGGTGGGAATCTTGGAGATAAGAGGTGCACATATTCACCAAACCATTTGCACCACTGGTTCTAGATCATATGCCTAAGAAACCTCAGGCCAAGCAATCTGTCTTTATAGCGGTAGGTTCTATAAAGTGTTTGTTATATTTTCAATGAACTAGTTGAGGAAATAAAAAGCTTTAATTGGGTAACAAACAAACAAATATGCAGATCAGGAGTAACTTTTTTTTTGTTCTTTGGAAATTAATGAGTTGTACATTTCCATATTAAACAACTGTAATACTTTGTGTACAAGTTAAAAATAAATAAATTATTGTCTAACCAAAATGATATTTCATCAGAGTATTGTTGGGGAGGGGATAATTACCAACCAAAAATCTGGGACTCTAGTGCGAACACAACATTCAAACCTATGACTCTAGGGAAAACACAGCAGTAAAACCAATCAACAAATGTTGAAAACTGTAACGATCAGTTAAAAACGTTCTATACATTGCTGTAAACAAGGCAAATGATTTTTGCTCAAAATATCAGTCTGAATATTGCTGTCAAGAATACCTTCTCGGAGCTGCAACAGATTGTTAATGATTGCAAATCGAAAGGGTGGTCAGTTAAGAATAAAAATAAAGAAGAAGAAGAAGGGATCGGAAGAAGAGAGCAGGATGAAGACCGACGACCAGCGGTTGGCCATTGTCTCGGTGCTGCTCTGTTCGGCTGATTTAACAGTGGCAGCGGCAGAGAGTTGGGACGATAGGAGGAGAAAGAAGAGGGATAGAACGATAACCAACCGCCGGCGGGTTTAGCAGCGGGGCGACATATGGGAGGAAGAAGAGAGAGAGATAGATAGAGAGAGAGAGAGATAACAGGGGAATAATAAAAGAAGAAGAAACTGAAGAAGGGAGGAGACTGGTCTTACCTCGCCGGAGATGATTGTCGTTGACGTTAGGGGTGCCGGCAGTTTTGGAGATAATGGATTGGAGTCGGGTAGGGTAATGAACGTATGATGGTTTTTTCGGCAAAATATTTTGGAAAAGGAAAATTACATTTACTACCTTTAACTTTAAGGTAGTGCCTACTAGACCTGTTCATGGACCGGGCCGGGTCGGGTTCGGGTCGGGCTTTTACTGTGTATTAACAAATTTTTTTAAGGCCCGAGCCCGGCCCGACCATCGGGCCTACAACTTGGGCCCGAAGCCCGAGCCTGGGCCCGGGCCCGAAATTTAGCCTATACTATTATTATTATTAATGTTGAAGCAGTTGAATAGGGAGAGAGAGAGATAGATTGAAATTATAAAGAAAAGAATAATATATATATATATATTAAATTATAAATATTATATTATTTATATATTTTATATAATATATAAAATACATATTATATATTTTATAAAATATATAATACTGAGTCGGGCCGGGCCGGGCTTGGGCCAAGCTTTTTTGACAAATCTCGAGCCCGGTCTGAAACACAGTCAGGCTTACTGTGTTAAGCCCGAGGCCAGGCCCGCGGGCCTAATTATATGACCAAGCCCGGCCGGGGTGCGGGCCGGGCCGTCGGGCTACCCAGCCCATGAACAGGTCTAGTGCCTACTGCCAAGTTGATCTCTACCATGAACAGGTTAGTACAATGTACTTAAACTTTCAAAAAAAGTGTCATTTTGATCTCTACCATTAATAAAAGTCAAGTATTTGTTGAAAATGTCAAAACTACCCTTCAAAAAAAGACATTATTCATTGCCTTCTATCTTAGAGACCGAATCCCTTGAGATGTTTGAGATTCTAAACTAATGAAGTCATTGTCTTCTACATTTAGATATGAAATGCATTATTATCTATATCATTGCTTTCATTATTGTTTCCCTCTATCATATTTCACGTTTTATCTCTCTTTTTCTTTGAATATTACCACTTCTCTAGATAGTAGACAATAAACAATGTCTTCTTTTGAATGGTAGCTTTGACATTTCCAATAGATAACCAATGGTTGGTTAATGATAGGGACCAACTTAATACTTTTTGAAAGTTTAAGTACTGCAATGAGACATTTGAAAATCTAGGTACTAACTTGACACTGCCCCCAAAGTTTAGGGTACTAAAGTGGAATTTTCCCTTTAAAAAAAATTATAAGAGGTCTATAATGGGAACTCGGGCTAGAATGCCCATTCGGGATAACCATTTCAGCTCGGTTTAGCTCGACCCGTATAAGCCCAACCAAGAAATTCTAGACATTAGGCCCACAAATTTTTTTGTCGGGCCTAGGCCTAATTATTAAAGTTAATTGAATAATACATACATACATACATACATATATATAGATAGAGAGAGAGAGAGAGAGTTAGAGAGAAGTTAATATTATATATTCAAATTTAATTTATATCACCTACACTTAATCCAAGACAAATATCCACTATATATTGTAATAAATATTATAATAAGACACCCATATAGTATATATTAAAATAGCATTTTATACTATATAATGTATAAAGTAAAAATTATATATATATATATATATATATATATATATATATTAAAACAAGGCAGTGAATAAATTTTTTTCTTCTTTGAATTTTTTATTTTTTTATTCCATGTCATTTTTGAAACAACCAATGAAATGCACTTTCATATAACCGACATAATCTCTTCTCCTAAAATTTATGCTAAACTACCTCCTCCACTTTCTCCAAAATTATCTCTAATTCTTATTTATCTTATAAAGTATCTTTAATTCCTATTTATCCTCTCCCCTACTTTTTATCTACATCTATCTAAAAAATGTTTGGATTAAAAAAATAATAATTATTTAAATATTCTAAAATTATATAATAACTTCTAAATATTTATTAAAAACAGAAAAAATAATTTTATATTTTTAAAAAATATATCACAAAATTATGTACTAACAATTTAAATTATGTTTTTTTGGATTATCAATTACAAAGTTTTTTCAAATATTTAATAGATTTAAATAAATAAAATTAAAACAACAAAAACTTTAAATATCTTATAGATTATTAAAATATTTATATAATTAAAAATTTATCACAACTATATTTTAAATAGCTAAAATAACAAAATTACGTAATAAAAATCTTAGAAGTAGACAAATAATTACAACAAAACATTGAAATTAATAGTAATTTAATATATTACAAAATTAATAATGAACTTATGTAATAATAGTATAAATTATGCTTTTATGGATACTTAAAGTCAATAAATTATGAATATTTAAAAACTTAAATATTTTACTTATTATTTAAGTATTTAAATAACTAAATGTTTTAAATAACAAAATATTTAACATAACTATATTTAAAATATTTAAAATAAATAAATTAAAAAAAATCTGAAAAGTAGAAAAATAATTATAACAAAATATTGAAATTAATAAGAATTTAATATTTTTACATAATATTGTAAATAACTAATTTCACTTATATCAAGTAATAAGTCGAGAAAAATAACTTTCAAAAAAATATTTATTAATAATAATTTTAAACACTTAATCTCTGTTTATTATATAATTATATATACTAAAATTAATATTTATTGTATTTTAATAATTATTTATTTTTTCTGATAAATGTATTTTCAATGATTATGTATAAATTTATTTTGTTTTGTTATTTAACAGAAAGCTTTCAATAACTATTGAAGATTAAACAACTATTATTGAATTTTTTAAATTTAATGTATTGTATTTTTGTTATAACATATTGATTAATTAATATTTATTAGAGATTAAACTATTATTTGAGATTATACTATTTATTGATTGAGTTAATATATTTTTAGTACTTATTGTATTTTTTTAATTATTATAATTATTGTATTTTTTTCATTATCAATATATTTCAATAATTACGGTTTTTCACTATAAATTTTCAATAATTATTGAAGATTAAACTATTGTTATTTATCAGATATGAGAGTATTAAGTTAGCTGAAATTATGAGTGTTAATGAGTTGGTTCAGTTTGGTCGTAGGCTATTTGGCCAACCAAATTGATTTGGTCAGGTTAACGAGTTGGTCAACTAAAACCGACTAAACTTTTGTGAACATTGACCTACTCAAGTTGTATCAATTTGGATTGATTGTTTGGTTTGGCCAGTTGGTTCAAAAGTTTTAAACATAAAAAATATATTCAATCTTAAAAATTATAGTGCAATTCTTACAAAATAAACTTAAAAATTAGATTTATGATATAAAACATTTTAGACTAAGAAATTGTTCCATGTCAGCATTTTACATATGTTTAATTAATTGTTCCATGTCAGCATTTTAGACTAAGAAACGTTTTTTCCTCCGAGTCGTGGGTCAGCACGACCATCCGTGTCTAACAGGTCAAATTGTTCCATGTCAGCATTTTACATATTTAATTATATGTTTAATTAATTGTTTATTTTCAATTATTATTAATTAATCTATTTTAGTTTTTCATCTTTTATATATAAAAAATCTAAAAATTACATTTTGGGGAAAAAAAGGGTTTTCTTGGTAAAATGGGTGAGCCAAGGTGCCTTTGGTCCATGGAGCACATAGATTTATTAATTGATTAAATAATTACTTTATTATTAATTAATTAATAATTACTATACTATTAGTTTATTAATAATTTGTTTATGAAATTAAATAATTCAGTTTAATTGTCAATATTATTTTTCAATGATAATTAACCATTATTGATTTATTTAAATTATTATTTTGTTTAAATAATTAAATTATTTTTTATGATTAGTTTTACTTAATTAAACAATAGTCAATATTTATTTGTTTATATTTTAGAAATTATTATCTTTTTATTAATGTACATATGAAATTATTAATAATTTAGTTGATAATTTAATTATTATTAAATAGCATTCATTAATAATTATTGTTATTCAATAGTAACGAACTAATAATTTGTTAATTATTGATTATTAATCATATTTATAAATTTTAATAACTTTTGTAAATATTTACTTGTTTATTAATTTTTATCTATTTATTAAATATTTATTAGTTTATTAATTCTTAATATATTTATTGTTTTATAATATTTTCTAATCAATTTATAGCCACGGATAACTATTATCCATGGCTATAGTTATAAGTAGCTTTTACCCACAGATAAAGAGCTCTTTAATTACGAACACAACGACCGTAGCTATAGGTCTACTTCTACTTTTGTAATTTATAATTACGGATACTTTAAAATTGTGGCTATAATTATAAGTATCTTTTAGCCACGAGCAAACAGCTTTTAACAACAGGCAAATTGTTCGTAGCTACATTTCATCTTTTTGCCACGGACATGAGCTTGTCCGTGGCTATATCCTATGTTTTAGCTATGGTTTTACGACCGTACTAAAGTGCAATAGCTATAACCCCATTTTCTTGTAGTGCTCAAATAGTGAGACTGATTGAACAAAGGGTAAAAAGCCTTCCATGTCTCAATATTCCTCTCCCCAATATCCCAAAAATCGTAGAAACATATGCTAGCAAGTTAAGGTATGGGGGAATCCTGAAACAAAAAAGAGAGGAAAAGATGAAATTATTCAATTCACCTCTCGAACCTAGAATGATACCTATAAAAAATATTCTACATATTATACTGTCAAAAAAGAAATGCTCGGCATAGTCCTCTGCATCATTAAATTTCAAAGTGATTTGATAAATCAGCATTTTACTTTATAAATTGATTGCAAATCGGCTAGAGAGATTTTAGAAATTGATGTTAAAAACTTTGTTTCAAAATAGATTTTTGCTAGATGGCAAGCTATTTTATCAGTATTTGATTTCGAAATAAAATATATTAAAGGACCTGATAATGCTCTACCAAACTTTTTAACCAGGGAATTTTTGCAAGGTTATCTAAATCAAGATGACCGACAAAAGGCCATGTCCTCCAATAAGTCATAATTCAAGGTAATCAAAGAGATCTAATGAGATCAATCCAATATCTAATCAGATCGGATCTAGTTCAAAGACTAATCAACCCCCTTTATTAGTTCCCTTAAATAGGGATCCATCGCCTAACATGGAAGAGGCTAATTCTAGCCAATATATCTATAATTCAATTGAGTTCGTGGTTACTATTTCCCGATAAGAAGCTTATCATGTCTCGACTCATGTCAATCAAGAAGGAGCTCTTCAGAGTCTAGCTTTGACTGTTCTCGACGGTTATCACTTCACGGTTTGTGGTCTAAATAAAGACCATAAATACTATGAAGAAATCCTTATGCATATAGGATCGGCAAGAATTCAGCATTATTTCCATGACCCCAATAAAACTAAGCTAGCTTATTCTAAGCTAGTAATTGTAAAATTGATGACAAAAGCAGCATGGGGCGACTTTAGCAAACCCAGGTTTATAACTAAGCCTATTGATAGAAGACCCATAATGTTCAACTACTGGGATTATCAAGATGCCTAGTGATGTGGCGTAATATGGCTACTCCCTGCTGAATGTTATCTGGCTACCAGCAACGATGAGAACTGGGTTCCTGAAAGAGATGAGTCAAAGATCCCAGGGTGGCTCACCCGACGAGAATACTCCAATGGCTAAGTTAGAGCACAGTGGTAGTAGAGAGCTTGAAGATGATAACAGTGAGAAAGCTAAAGAGCGAAGATTACACACACAACAATAAGAATATAACGTACCTCGCCCCTGGGGGGGCAGAGTCTTTATATACTGGGGTCCATGCGGGTTGGTGGAATAGTTATCGGATCTCAGTTGTGACGGGACTTGCTTGCGTGTTAGGTGGGCGAAATGCCGTCAAACGGTAATACTGTTACACGTTGTCAAACGGTAATACTGTCCCTTCCTGTCATAACTGGGGAGTTAGTGAACTAATGTGACCATTACGAGGTACGACTCTGTAGGATACAGAGTACTATGGTGTGCTCCCCGAGGTTGCCATTCGGAGGTCTGCATAGTAGGCAAGTTGCCTGTAGGATATCGAGCCGATTGGTAACGAGCTCCTCGAGCTTGTGCTCCTTAGGTATGCCCTGACACAAATGCCGAAGTGCCCTTGGACCAAGGTGATCCTTCGGTCCGGGCACGATCTGTAACGAACTTGGTTTCGTTTGTCGTGATTTGGTACCGAGACGATCTCAGCTCGAAGTGACTTTAGTTCGGGGTACCAGCTTACCCAAGCTTGCTTTGTAGCGAGTTGATTTATGCTGAGCTGTTACTCATGTTGAGTCATGTCCACATGCCGATCTTATCACATCGAGTTGTCGCTTATGCGGGGTCACGTCCACGTGTCTCCCTGTCACGAGGTCGAGCCAAATTCTCCTTCATCACCTAGCATAAAGTCTTCCTGCTACAAAACTCCGTTTTCAGACATTCGTGATTTATCAGATTCTTTGAAAATTTTCAATGACCTTACCCTAATTGGGCCTATGTCTGGTGGACCTCGTGGGGAGCCTCAGATGATATTTTCCCTTGTCAAGAATTAGCTGACAAGTATAAAAATTTTGGAAAAGAGAGAAGTTGTTTGGACTTCGACCATGTCAAACCATTTGAATTCTTAAAGACCTTCTGTCTCCCATAGATCTTAAAATTGAGCTATCAGTTGGATGTTTCCTGAATGCCTCCATCCATTGATCAAGTAATAGAGATAAAGTGGTGGGATAAATTTGATATCACATAAACCTTAAAGCCTTCTTTTGACAAATACAACATTTTTCAATCTTTCTTCGAGTCATACGTGGATAAGCTCTACAACAAATTCACTTACCTGGATTCCATTGGGCTTGAGAACCCGTCTCTCCGTATGGTGAAAGGGTGAAAGAAAAAAGTAAAGGCATCTCAAAAGACAGCGAGACGGAAAGTATCCGCTCACTCAGCCCGCACTAAGGTCAACATCACTATTGAGAAATTCATTCCTATCCTAACAGTAAAAAGCTTCTATAGCTAGCCTAATAGGACAGAAGATAATAAAGCATCTCAATTATTTAGATGCTCGCCAAAAATATCCAAAAGGAATCTTAATCATAGAACCCTAGTAGATAAGTTCGAATAAAGCAGTTCCTTTCAAGAAGTTGCAACAACCTCTATATAAGGAGCTTCGGCCCCGATTGAAGAGTGTGCAAAAAATTTCCAAAGTGCAGAAGTCTCCAAGTTTTTAGTACTTTGTAATAGTTTTTATTTTCGAGTGATCTTAGAAGGGTGTTATTTGTGAGCTTTGTAATTTTCGAAGAGACTGTGTGCTGTTCAATCATCGCTAAGAATCTATCTGTCTGATCTATTTCTCTATAAGTCAATATTAAGAAATATTTAAATCTCTACTTTCATTATATTAAGAAATGTTTTCAATCGTTGTTATCGTTATGTTTTCTGCATAACATATTCATCTTCGTGTTGTTATCTCCATCGGCTCCATATCCATCCTAACCCTCTTATCCTTTCGTCATATGTGTCATATTGTTCACTGTTCTCCATATTGTTCATCTAACTTTGGTATTAGAGCAATTGATCCCAAACCCCTACATCCTTCTTTGATAGACCGAATTTCTTACAGATTTAACCTATTTCTACCCCATCCAAATATTTGTCTACTAATAAGCATCCTTGAACCTTTGGCTATAACCCAAAGACTGTAACTTATTCGGAGATATCATTAGGTTAGAACCCCAACTGGACAGACTAGACATCTACCAACTTTACCAAGGCTAGAACCCTTGAGCCAAGGTTGAAGTCGCATTGTAGGCCAAAGTGTTGAAGGTCGTCTTAGTTGACTGACCGTATTTGGTGAAGTAAAAGGATAAGATGAAAAAGTTATTTAGGACTCCCTCTAGCTCAAGCAATGATTATGAAGAACGTAATGGTAGTTCATCATTGACCAAATCACTGCCGATAAAAAACGTAGAAGTAAATTATAATAATATAGAAAAATCTCTACACAATTGGACTATTCCAAAAATTGCACCATTTGAGATCTATAAGAAATGAATATTTAGTCTAAGAACAGACTTAAATGTAGGACTGTAGAGAGGACTATAGCACTAGGAAATGAATCATAAACGTTTTCTCTCATAGACAAGAAGGTGATAGAAGTCTACAAGAAGAGATCTGACTGCAATTTTATACATTTTGGCCTAATACAAATAGCCATAAAACCATTAACCAAATTGGAACTACAAATAGTTGCTTTAGCTTGTTTGACAGAATCCATACATAATAAATTCAATGACTCCTTGTTAGGAGTCATAGAAGGAAGTCTTCACTAATGACCTATATACTTCAATGCTTTCCTAAACTTTTTTGTATCACTAACAGATCCAGGAATACATGAAGCCTTATCCCTTAGGCTTCAAACCCAAGGTTTCAACATAAAAACAGGATCGGAGAATATAGCATTATTCTATAGGGTCTGCTTTAAAACCATGAATACTATTTGTCATAATACTAGAATAACAATAACCAGGGGAATGACTACCATGTTCCAAACCAACGCTAGGAATAATGTTACAATTCCTAAGCAAATTATTTGGAAATAAGTAAAGTTGTATAATTAAGGTTTAGGAGGGCCTCAACCTCTTTCGAGGCCTCTGTACTCCGAACCAGTGGATGTAAGATCTTATTCTAGGAGGTCGATAGATTTAACAAAATCTGCACGTCCTCCCCCAGGCATCATTTATGCCACCTATGAGACTCCAATTTTGGACTAGACCTGTTCATGGGCCGGGCCGGGCCGGGCTTTTGGTCTTCATTAACGGAAAAATGATAGGCCCGAGCCCGAGCCTGGCCCGACCAACGGACCTAGAACTTGGGCCCGAGCCCGGCTCTGACAAAAAGCCGGAAGCCCGGGCCCGAGCCCGAAGCCCGACGTTTATGAGTCTCCTGACGTTTCTGCTTCAAGCACTAACAAGTTCTCAGTTCTCACCCCATCCCTCTTTTATGGCTTACAGTTACAACATTTCTCTTATTTTGTTGTTTAATATTATTTTGATTATTTATGTATATTAATTGTTCCTATACAGAGAGAAGAAACAAGCCACTTATGCGGTTCTACCTTGTTCTTTTCAGCAGGACCAACAGTTATAAAAACAGTAAACATTAAAGATTGTTATATAATAAAATGGTAAAGAGGACTCATCGCCGCCGCCAGTGATTGTATTCGCCGGAGAGTTCGCGGTGAATCGATGACTGTGGTCTGTGAGCTGCGAGCTTGACCTACGATTTTGACAATGATCACTTGATCAGTTCGCGTATGAGAAAGAGAGAGAGAGAGAGAGCTCACCACCGCCGCCGGAGTTGTTGCGCCGGTGAACGCTCGCCACCTTGCCGGTTGTGGGTGCCTGAGAGTGTGAGGATGAGAACTGTGCAGTGTGGAGGATGTGGAGAACTGGAGATTGGGGATGAAGGGTCGGCTGAAAAAAAGAATGGGAAGAGACATAGATGTCTCGACTAGGGGTCTTATTTAGGTTTAAGTATAGGTCGGGTCGGGCCGGGCTCGGGCTCGGCTATTTTGGCAAATCCCGAGCCCGGCTCGAATTTATTGCAGGCCAGGCTTTTTGGCCCGAGATTAAGCCCGCGGGCCCATATACTTGTTCAAGAGGTCTATTTCGGACTATCATACAGCTCATAAATAAGGTCAATCAGTAAAATATTATGAGTCCACAGAGGCAAATTTTGAAATAAATATGATGGAATTAGAATAAGAGTTCCAAATTGATAAAGACCTTATCAAGTTAGACTTTAGTGCACAGCCAATAAAGAAAAAAATGGTTTTTTAAATCATTCTCTAAAATCGAGAAAGATCGTACCAGGGAATTATGGTACGAGGAGATGGTAGAATTAAAGGAAAACACCCCATTTTGTGATTGGTTTTCAAAAAAAAACAATTAAAAAATATAAAACCTCCAACGGTAGAATTTGAACTATGCGTTGCAGAAAATCTATCTAAAGCTTTGAAGACAACGACAACAGGGAAATTTGTGGAATCAATTTACCCACCATTATAAGCAATAAAAATAGGAAAGGACGAGCTAATAGCCAGTCCAATAAAAAATTCCACCACAATAAAAGAATCCGAAAATTTTATTCTAGAACATTGTTCTCAAATTATAGAACAAAATAATTATTACCAATGTATGCCTTAATGTTCTAGGCAAACAAACCAATAGAATAGAAATATTAAAACGGAATGTGTCTTAATAAATCGTTTCTACATATTAAAATGGAATATGCCAATATGGCATTTTTATGCTTTATAGTTTCTTTTCAAAGTCACTTTTATTTCAAAGTCACCATCTACTATCTCTCTTATCCTCATTAATTATGCCATTAACCATCTCCATTACTCCATTAAATTTCACAAGAATCATTAGCTTTATCTATACTCTAACAATCAACTCTATATTTCAAATTATAAAAACCTCACCATGTCATCAGAGGCTTATGTGACTGTTGCCAACACAAGACTCCTAATTCATGTTGGACATAACAAAAACACTTATACCAAAATTTCCCTTCAATGCTGGGTGATTGGAAAATAAAAAAGGGTTTTTAGTTTCTCTCTCTCTCTCTCTCTCTCTCCCCACTCTCTCATTCTCACAATCGTCTCTCTTTGCTCAATGATTGTGTGATTTGAAATAAATACAAATGGTTTTTGGTTTATGTATTTACGTTATCCCTATCAATTTCTATCATTTTCGCTCTCTCTACCTATCGTTTTCCCTCAATCTCTCTCTTTCTCTTTCTTGGTCAATTTGTCATTCTCCCTTAATTTTTATTGTTCTCCCTCTATTTCTCTACTTCTCGTTCTTTTTTTTTTCTTATACACTCATATGGTATTAAACAGATCGTATACAAATACATGAGACCAACTTGGTATGATTCAAAAATCATTACACCAATTTGATAAAAATTCACAATAAACTCTTGGCTATAAAATTTACACCAATTTGATAGAAATTTATAACTTGAGTGTATAAGTGGTTGGTTACTTTATTTTTTTGGTAATGGTTTGATTAATACTGTATAAGTTTGTAAGGAAAAAAAAAAGAGCGAGAGAGAAAGTGGGAGAAAGACTAAGGGAACGATAGAGATTGAGGGAGAAAGAGCTATTGACCGAGATGAAGAGTGGTGGATAATAATGAAAGAGATTGAGATTGAGACTGAGATAGAGTGAGTGAAAGAGAGGGAGAAAGTATGTGTGTGTGAGAGAGAGAGAGAGAGAGGGAGGTTTCACTTTGGTTACAAAACGAAGCTGGGAGACTGGGAGAGACAAGCGAGATATTGAAAGATGACTATAAGAATGAGAGAGAAGGGAGGGAGATTGGGAGACAGATAGAGCGGGGGAGAAACTGAAAACATATTTTTGGTATAGGCTTTTTGTTGTCCAACATGGATTAAGAGTCTCATTTTGGCAACAATCACATAAGCCTCCAATGACATGGCAGAGGCTTTTATAATTTGAAATATAGAGCCAATTGTCAGAGTTTTGTTGGTTTCTATACCAAGTTGCAACATAATTTTAAATGTATGACTTTGACTATAATTTTCCATTTAAATTATATATTTCATTTACATTATATAACATAATTTTTGCTTATCACACTTAATTTTTGTTTGTCTATGATATGATTTGACCAAAACCACTATCCCACCACCAAAAAAGAAAAATAGTTTGATTGCTAGGTTGACATTAATTTTTATATTACATTTATATAATTGACAAAATTATTTATTATGTATAACACTTATTTTTGTTCAATATAACGCATGCATAATATTAGAAATGTACCCAATATTTTATTTTTTATAAATATATAACATTAGTTATGTGCCCAAATTTTGCTCTATCTTTTTATTTTTATTTTTTTGTGATTCTTTGTATTTTCTATTTTTAAATTTGTTACTATTTGACTATGACATCGTTTCACCTATTGGTAGATTTTAAATTTGGCATTCCGTTTTCATCATCAATCAAAATACTTATTAAATTTAATACTTACCCACCACTGGGAGGGAAGAAAATGGTTTGTTTTCAAAATATTTATTTTTATGCTATTAAAATTAATATTGTCGATTTAATTACAAAAATTTAATAACGATAAAAATATATCTTAGATATAGGATTTAATGATAGATAAGAGAAAAATATTTTTATTTCCAATTGGTTTAAAATTTGACATTCAATTTCCATCATTAATTAAAACATTCTTATTTATCATACTTATTATTGTTTAATATATATGTTAAAAATGTTCCCAATTTATTTTATTTTCTAATTTTTTCATTTTATTATTTGACTGTGGCAACATAGATTGGCTCATTTGACTAGGGGTGAGCATTGGGTTTATTCGGTTAAAAGCAAACCGAATAAACCAAAATTTCTAAAACTGGAATTAAAAAAAATGAAAGCCAAACCGAAAACCAAATTATAATAAAACCGAAATAACCGAACCAAAATTTTTGGTTCAGTTTTTAGTTATTTTGATTAAAACCAAGTTTAATTAATATATACATAATATTATATATTATAACCTATAATATATATTATGAAATTTAATTTCATTATAATATATTATATATTATGTATTATATAATAATTTTTTGTTAATTCTGGTTTTTTGGTTAATCGAATTACCGAAAAAACCGAAACCAAAATTTTTGGTTTTAATCGAATAATGCTCACCCCTACATTTGACCCATAATGGTTTAATTTTTTACTACCACATAGATGAAAACACTATTTTTTTAGGTAAATTTTAAAAGTATAAGCTTTTTATGTTATTGGAATTATTCATTTATTAAGTATGAATTTAATATATATAACTTAATGATGAGAATAAATAAAGATGACTTAAATATATGATTCAATGAACATGAATGCAAGTTAATAACTTAAATATTGGATTTAATGAGAGGGAGTTTAATGCATTGGATATCTTAAAAATTACATCTTTTCAACTCATTTAATATCAATAACCTATTACCCTACTTGCCCTCGTCTTTTATAAATAGATCTCAATATAGAGGGTAAATTTTATCTTAAACAAATTCATAAATATGCTTGAGGCCATTCGTGGTTTTTAAAGTATTATAGATCTATATTCATTTCATTGAACTATATTTTTTTGGGGGGAAATTCCTGATTAATACACTATACTTTGGACCTATTGCCACTTTGATCCTTGAACTTTAAAATTCAACAATTCAATACCCGAAATTTTAAAATGTGTCAATCCAATACAAGCCGTTAAGTGGTATTTGGAAATATACAAATGCTCTTTGAGCGTCATCTATTTCTCTTTATCAACCATCCAAATGTCGATAAAAAATGAGCAGTCTCAAATCATTGTCTCTTTTATTCAATAAAGTTTGGGTCAGGTATCGAAGGACATTTGTGTCTTTTTAATTTCCACTTAATGGATGGTTAACGAACTGGTTAGCGTAAAAGTACTGGATTGACACGTTTTGAAAGTTTAGGTATTGAATTGTCACGCTTTAAATTTTGGGGATCAAAGTGGCACTAGGCCCATAGTGTAAGGTACTAATCGGGAATTTTCCATAATTTTTTATATGTTAGATATATTTACATTAAATTGTAATTGTTAATAAAGATTATTTATATTGAAATCGAGATATTCAATGACATATTATTACACTAAATAATCTAATTCTATTTAAAATTATAATCCATTTATATTCCATTTGAAAATAATAAAATTATATATTAACCATAATAAAAATAATGTAGCAAGTTACTCAAATCAAATAATTATGAATTATTGTTATTGATAAAAATATTTTTATCAATATAATAAAATACTAAAATAGATTAAAAATAATATCAATTTAAAATTAATATAAAACTAATACAAAATTATCTAATAATTATTAGTATATAATTAATTTTTACTAATTTAAAACCAACTTAAGTTATACTAAAAAATAAAAACTTAATATAGTTATTTAAATTGTATAAGGAATTTAAATTTAATAAAACTTAATATACTTAATTTAATTTAACTTTTACCAATTTAAAAAATTAATATAAAATAGTAATTTTAAATATAGTTTAATTATAAAAACCTCATTGGGTTTTCTAACAATCATATGAAACTCCATAGTGTTTTGACCTTAACAAAAACCTAGCTTATTATTTTGAAAAAGAAGGTGCAAATACCTTTCTTTCGTCATCATTCCAAATAAAAAATGTTGATGTAATCAGTTAATTTTACTTCATTTCATCATCTTTGCTTTATTTTGTCCAAGAAAAATAATGAGAATTATTCTTTAAAAATTACTAGCAAAATAAATTAATAAAAGGTAAAATTAAAACTTTAAATTGTGTATGATAATGCATTCACAATAATAAGTTAATTTTGTATTTCAATGTCTTTGTTACGTAAAGGCCTATAAGGAGGCATTTGCACTTTTTTATAAACCGAAAAAAATAGCATTAAGATGTAAAAAACAATATCAATTTATATAAAGAATAAGAATTGGACACTCTCGTTAAAGCGCAACTTAAATAAATATTGCTTGATTAAAAATATTAGCATATAAAATAATTTTTTTGTGCATTGCATGTAACTCATAAATAAAGAAATAGCAATTTATTTCCACATCGGTGAATTATAATGATACCACTGATGTTAATTAAATATGAGCGGTGATCAAATTGAGCGACGGGTGGATTAGGGTTCCCACCAAATTCTGAATAACGGATGATACAACATACAAGCGCAATATCAGCTCAAACCTTTTCTGACATTTCTTTTTTCCCGCTTTTAAACCGTCGACTTGCAAATAGCAGTTTTTAAAACCCTACTACGGCTACCACAGTACCGCTTTCAGGGTTTTTAACGAACAGAAAAACCGATACTTTCTCGTCATTTTTCCTGTTTTGTATGTAAATTGGGAGTCTTCAAGTTCTGAATGGCGGTCTTCGAGCATTTTCAGAACTTGTACGACATCAGGTTGAAGCCTCGGTTGCTTCGTTCACTTATAAGAGATCGTGTTCCCGACGAGAAACACCCATTTTCTAAACCTTCAGAGCTATCTATAGTGGTTTCAGCAGTCAAAAACCATGGGCTTCTATCTGAATCTTCCAGAGAAGCAGTTGATCCAAAGCATATGGAGAACTGGAAATCTTCCATTGATGCATGGATCGAGCGCCTTCTGCTGCTCGTTTCAAGTAAAATGGTAACCACTAAAGACATCTTAGACTACCCATACGTTTATTTTTACTTTGATATTTGTAGTATCGCACCAAAGGCCCGTGTTTCTGTTATTGGTTAAGTAATCACTTGAATATATGTTTATTTAGCTATATATTTTTCGTGCTCTAGCCAGATAAATGTTGGGCAGGAATCTGTTTGCTAGGCCTGACTTGTCAGGAGTGCAGCTCTGATCGTTTTCTGGCATCGTACTCTGTTTGGTTCCAGAAACTTCTTGCACAAATTCAGGTTTTGTAAATTAACTTTTATCTTTATTTCTGTTGCAAATATATTCAGGTTATTGTTGTGTGCAACTCAACTCAACTAAGCATTGTCCCAGTTAAATGGGTTCGAGTTTCACCATTCCTGTCTGTTTAGTGCAATATCCATTGTTAAAATATGGGCCCTTAATCGTTTCTTGCCACTTCAACCGGATGCCCTTTTTGGCCTGCACATATCTCTTATAGACCCTTCAATCTGTAATAGACCACTTATCTTTAGCAGTGAAGATGGTCTTATTTGTGTGTGACAAAACCATGTTGTTATGTGAATCAAACTAAAATGTTTTTTAAGTGGATTTTTTGGTATCTAATTATCTGGAGATTTCAATTAGTAAGAAAGTTCATAATTTTTTGGTTTACATAGTAATGTCAATGCTGGACTTTTTTTGAAAGAAATGTAGGCACAACCTGTTGCAAAAGAATACATAATAATTCCTACAAAGTATGAAAATCCTAAACTCGACTTCCTTATCCTTTATTACTAATAAAGTATAAATTATTTTTTTTTGATAGATAAAAATTCAATTGATTTCATTAGAAGCAAATGATAAAGAGTCTGTTACAAGCATCCCAATATGAGGTGCGAGATGCAGCCTCACTCATTAATACAGAAACATCGTAAAATTACAAGTGGGCCTAGTACAACTGATCCCTGGTTACTCCTTTTTTAGCTAGGGAATCAGCAAAAGCATTTGCCTCCCTCCCCACCCATTGTATATTTACATCCATCTGCTGAGTTATCCATTTGAATTTCTTCATTTCAATTCTATAAGCTCAAATCACTTAATCTGGGCAACCCACCACCACCTTGGAGTCCCCTTCTATCACCAAATTTTCCAATCCTAACTCTCTTTCAATCTGTACGCCTTGTAGGGCTGCGTATTTTGCCTTTAAGGAGTCTCCATTCCCCTTCGGTCTTGAGAAGAGTGCTCTTAAATTTCCTTCATTGTCTTTGATGACCCCTCCTATTCTGGCTGGGCCTGGGTTGCCTTGACTACTCCCATCGAAGTTCAGTTTAAAAAATCCTTCAATGGGAGATGTCCAAGCCAACCTTGCCTTAACCTTCTGCACTAAGCTAGAAGTCACTAAAGGCCAATTCCTCTAAATATCATCAAATGTGAAATTTTTGAATAGTTCCAAACGTTTGTAGCCTGTGTATAACCATAGTCATTACACACTCCATAATTTGTTGTTTGCTCCTTTTTTTCTCTGGAAAATTTTGACATTTCTCTCTTCCCACAAGGTCCACACCATTGCTGCTCTAGTGTACCTCCACATTATTCTTCCCCTCTTCTTCGGTAAAGCAAAGGTAGATGGGTCAAACAACATTTTTATCTCCGTTGGCATATTCCACCTGCACCCAAACAAAGAGAAAAACCAGTCCCATATATCTGTAGCAAATGAATAGGAAATTAGTAAATGGTAACAAGATTCACCATCAGATTTGCGTAGAGTGCACCAATTCGGGGAATACACAGAAAATGCCTATTTTTTTGCAAATAATCCAGAGTGTTAATTTTCCCAAGAGCCACTTCCCAATAGAAGGCCTAAATTTTAGGGGTAATTAGTTGAAACCACACTTCTTTCAAGGAAAGGACAGAGAGGAAGGGGACTGACAAAGAGCTTTAAAAAAGGAAGCACAAGAAAAGGAGCCTTTAGAGCTTGGGAACCAAACTCTTCTATTTGGACAAGGAAGCTCTAAGCAGACACTATTAATAAGAAGGAGAAGCTCTGATAGACAAGTTGCTTCCTCATCCCTCAAACCCCTTTGAAATCCAAGATCCCAATTAAGACTCAAAGGCAAAGAAGGAAGAACAAGAAAATTTGAAATGACCTTATTTTTATACAAAGAAATAGAATACAAAGAAGGAAACACCTCCTTTAAAGGCCGGTCACCAAACCAAGTGTCTTCTTAGAACCGAATTAAATTCCCTGAGCCAATATCATACTTGATTTTACCTTGGAAATTGAGGGAGGAGGCTATGGATTGCTTTCCAAGGTGTTGCCAAGGTAGCTCAACGTGATGCACTAGCGTCCCAGCCATTCTTCAATCTACCATGTATGCTTGCCACTACCTGAACCCACAAATTTTCTCTCTCAGGAGGCCATCGCCATAACCATTTCCCTAACAGAGCTGTATTCTTCTTCCTTACATTCCCTAGACTTAAACCACCTTCTTCCTTTCTTTTACACACAATCTCATAGTTTATTAAGTGGTCCTTCTAGTCTCTCCCGGCTCCCAAAGGAAATCCCTCATAATTTTTTCTAATTTATTTTCTTCTCTTGGTCGAATCCTAAAAACAAAGAGGAAATAGATGGGTAGGTTAGCCAAAGTTGATTTTATCAGAGTGATCCTACCTCCCAAAGAGATATAACTTCTCTTCCAAGCCGCCAATCTCTTTTTACATCTTTCTATAACTGGGTTGCAAAAATTGCTTTCCTTCGGGTTTGCACCTAGAGGAAGCCCTAGGTAGGTCAAAGGCCAAGGGGTGATATGGCATTCTAAGCATTATGCTATCCTATTTAGGACAATCCCCTCCATATTAATCCCTGCTATGCAACTCTTGTCCAAATTGATTTTCAGATTTGACACCTTTTCAAATTTCTTGATTAGATTTTTCAATTTCCTGACTTTTCTGATGTCTCTCCCTTCACAAAGATAATGGTATCATTTGCAAATTGGAGATGAGTAACAAAGTATAAATTATTCATAGAAAAGGGAACGAAAAGTACTGGAAGATTGTTTTGGAAAGTTTATGACCTGATCACATTGCTTTTTTTGGATACTCCACTCTTGGTGGGTCACCAGATTGTAGTTGGCTGTCTTGGGTGTTCTTTGGAAGGAGATGTTATCCTTACTTTTACTTGTCAAAATAAAAGTAAATTTTCATCTCTAATAGGGTGTGCAGGACCTCACAGTAGCTAGGGGTGATTGGATCATGATCCGAGCCGAGATCTGATCCTATTTGGTCAAATTCGGATCATCCTTGTTCGGATATTCGGATCAGATTGGATAATAGGATCTGGTCAGAAATTGGATCGGATTCGGATCACCCCTATCCGATTCGAGAAGATCCGATCTGATATATGTTATATATTTATTTATATAAATATATATAATGCATATATATGCTATTTATTTATTTATAAATATATTATTTATATTGCATTTTTATAAATTTGTTATATTATTCATTTTTTATAAAAAACATGTATATGTATGATGAAAATAATAAAAAAATACTTGTATTTTTGTTTTTTCTTTATTTAAATTGGTATATATTAATTTTCTTTTAATAATTAAATAATTTGTTGTTCTCAGTCTTGGATGAGTCTGTAATCTGATTTGTGCTCAGGCAGTCTTTTTGGCCTGGGTTTTGTTGTATTTTCTCCTTTTATGTCTGAATAAATTTACTTTACCTTTCAAAAAAAAAAAAAAAAAGAAAGAAAGAAAACAAGTCGGATCGGATTAGATCCAAAGATCCGACTTACCGATAGGATTCGAATTCAGATTGAGGCCTATCAGATCCGATCGGATCTGCCATGAACGGTGTCGGATTGGATTTACATATACCCTGATTCGAATCTGATCCGATCTGTTTGCATCCTTTACTAGCTGACCATCCATCACTTGCTATCAAGAAACGGCCCTCCACTGCTATACTCTAAACATCAAAAGATTTCGAGTACTGACAACCTGAGCTCTTCAGGTAAAGACAGTCCCTAGATTTATATAGACTTCACTACTCCAAAGGCTATGCAGAACTGTAGAAGAGTGCCTCATCAGTTATAACCTTCAACCCCTCCTTAAGGTGAGACACCTTTAAAAGACGGGGGATTGGGTTTCCATATCAATCATATGGACATCGATCTCTTACAATTGGATTATTGAGCACTTTCTGAAAATTTCCACAATCTTTAGCTTGCAAATAGCTTTGATTGTGATCAAGTTAATGACTTCCTTTAGATGTTTCTGTTGAAGAAAATTGTAGAAATTCTCTCCCAAATATTTCATAATATAGTTTAGATGATTCATCTTCACATGAGCCTGCCCTTTTTGCTGAAAATGGCAGTGTGGCAACTACAAGGCAAGTCAATAGTTTTCTCAGAAGTGGTTCCCTGTTTCATCAAATGCCATATTGAGCAATAGAATGCTTCAAGATTGAGGAGGCAAATGAAAAATGAATGGACGGAATTATTTGCCTGTTGTCTTTTTTAGCTAGACACATGGAGGCTGGAGCAAGGGTACAGAGAGATTTCTAGAGCTTACATCTTCTCTTTAGAGTATCACAAGTATGCATCTTCAATTCATTCATTATTCCCATGGATAACTCTACTGTGCTCCATTAGAACCAAGTCACCAACATGAAAGTGGGGCCCTATAAACTAAGTTGAAGGCTAATTTTTTGGTGATAAATAAAAAAGAAAAATAAAAGTTGCACCCTGGGTAAAATCACTCCAGCTCTTTCAAAATTTCTCAATTACTGATATAGTAAGAGCATGGAATGAAGTGGCACTCTATAGGAAACCCCAGGTCCCAAGAAGAAAGAAAGGTGATGGAGTGGAAGCCCCCAGGTCCCAACAAAGCTGAACTTTGAAGGGAACTCTATAGGAAACCCAGTTATGGCAGGCATTAGTGGTGTGATCCATGGTTCAAAATATTGATACAGCTCAATACGTTGATAGGGGTGTATTGTACTGTATTGGGGCTCACTCCCTTATTTTTTTTAAACCTGGTTCAGAGGGGTCGGTTTAAGGCCTATCTACCCCTGAACCGGGTTAAACCCCGAAACACCCCCTATAAGGTGTATAGGGAAGCACTTGATACGATACATATCGTCTGATACGGCCCGATACGCGTTGAAATTTTGAACCTTGGTGTGATCAGAGATTCCTTAAGCAAAGTATTGCCTATGTACTCAGACCTTTAGGGGAAGGTGATTCTTTAAAAGATGAACTACTGGCTCTGCTACATTGGTTAAAAGTTGCCAAGCAAGCAGATCTTAAGAACTTGGAGATAGAAGGGGACTCAAAAATAGTGATGTCTTGGACCAATTCAGGTGGTAATGTTCCCTGGATCTATAGACATCCGTTAAGGGAGATGGTAAGCATAGCAAGAGGGAACTTAATGCCTCGTTCACATGGATCAGGAGAACTGCAAATGGAATGGTTGATTCTCTATATTTAATTCTCTTAGTGTAACAATTTCTGGTGCAATGTTTGCTTACTTACTGCTGTAATTCTGTATTTAATTCTCTTAATTGAATAAAATTCTCATTTTTCTGATAAGAAAAAAAGAAAAATTTCATTAAAGAAGAAGAAAGTACAATAAGGTGACAAGACATCACCCACAAAATTTCAAAACCCAAGACCCTCCAGCTCCCTTTTAATATAAAATTTTCCTTCCCCACTTTTACAAACACAAACAAGACTCACTAAGAAAACCCAAAATACTTCACCCAGTAGGCCCCCTTAAGATCCCCAAATCAACAACAATCCTAATAATTTTCACCATTCAGGTCTCTCTTTAAAGCTTTATTCGTTCAAGGGATGCTTCTTTTCCAAATCCTGGAACATTTTTCTCGCAAATTCTTCCCTTCCTAATATAGATAACCCTAACATCTTGCTTACTTGGACTTCAGTTTCTTTCTCACTTGATCCATAACCACGTTCTCTTCTTCCTCCCCCCTTCTGATTTTTCTTCTGCCAATTCATTCTCTATCACCACTTATAAAAAACATTCTCTATCCCCTGCATCACCTCCCCTCTTGTCATTACATCTTTTTGATGAGCAGAGAGGGTTCCATCTTCTTCTCCTCGGCCCCTTTCTCCACTGTGTTCAAATTACTACTACTTCTATCAAGGATCTGACTATCTGAATTTTATTTCTGCCTTTTTATCCCCTTTCTCTTATATATCCTTTTGTACTTACTGCAAGGACCATCTCCTAAGAGATAGTCTATCTGGGTTCTCAAAAGCTTTGATGACCAAGATCCAGTCTAAAACCATTGAGCTGATGTGCATACATAACCATCGGAATGGGAAAGAATCTTGAAATACTAAATGATTTCTTTCTTTCTATCCTCTGGCTAACTGTTAATGGAATTACGCTCCAACACATCTTGGCCAAGTCACTATCTTCCTTTCTAGGTCAGCTATTAAAGAGTTCTTCAATATTGTTTGAGTTGAACTAGCCCTTTTGTTATTGATTTGCACAATAGCCTTGGGATTTGAAAGAATCTTGAAAAGCTGAATGACTTCTATCTATCCCTTGACCAACTGTAAATGGAATTACACTCCAACACATCTTGGCCCTACCCTCCTTTTTGGCCACCTTTCAAAGATTTAATTAGTGTTGTTTGAGTTGAATCAACCCCCTCTGAATAAGGAGAACAGAGATTTGAAGGGTTAAATACCACTTGAAAAGTAACGAGTAAATGTATTCTATAAGTGTATTTTCCTTGTTACATATGAAGAACCTACTTGCCATTTCTTTAGATGATTTACTGAATGCTATTCTAAGATTTTAGCTAGGCAAAGAACCTCGATTGTTTCAGTATGTACTATATGAGATATTAAGACCCCTCAAATTCCATATTTAGTTTCTTCAATCACTATTTGCTTGTCTAGGAATTTTTCTCATTTCAAGAATTTCTGCAATATTTACTTGTATGCGTTTAATCTCCCTTCGAATACCCCCCCCCCCCCCCAAAAAAAAAAACCTCCCTTCTGTTTCTTGCAAAATTTTCATCTTTTATGTATAAAATTTGTTCTAAGTGCTTATTTTCTTAATCATGATCTGTTTGATTAAAACTTGAATACTTGTGTCTTAAGCAGCCTCCATCAGATTCTCATTTTGTTAAGGTTGCTTCTTGTGCGTCCTTGGCAGATCTTTTCACAAGGTTTGACTTTGTTCCTTGAGTGGAAGCATAATTTCTCGGTGGATCTCTCTCATACATCTAGTTTTGCAGTTGGTAACAAACCTGTAGTGACAATTATAAATGTCTGGCCTTTGCATCTGCCTACATGCCAGGCAATGCTTCACATGCATGAGAATGCCTGGTCATTTGTGAATTTGGGCCAGGGGATTCACCTTAGAATGTAAAATGACTCATTTATCTATTATCAAGTTACTAACAGTTAAAAGTGTACTTGCCCTCAGTGGGAATTTCAAAATTCATCTTCTTTTTCCTGTTTGACTGCATTACTTGGAGAATTGTTGTTTGTAAACGTCATAAGATCTTAACTTTTTTTTTTTTTTTTTCATTTGGTTTACTATTGACATTAGGCTAAGTGGATTTTCAAATATAAAGAAAGATGTGACATCTCATGCTGGAAAACTTATTCAACCAGTTTTGAAGTTGCTGACTGATGATAGCTCAGGTGCTGTATGGGTTAGTATCTAGTTGAATATATCCTCTTCTTCTCATCAGTCACATAGGAAAGACTTTAATTAATAACACATATGACACACCAGGATTTTGTAGAAATGGGAGATACCCACCTCATTGGGGGTGGTGGGGGGTTCAAGCCAAATAGATGGTTGTACCCCTTTTCCAGGAATTTGCTAAGGAGTCTCCAGACTTTTGAATGCAGTAGAAAGAAGATATTTTTGCAAGTTCAAATTAAATATTCATGGCAACTTTAAAATGTGGTTTATTGGTTTGTCTGCATGTTTTCTCTCTTATCCCCTACTCTCCCTCTTTCTTACTTAGTGTATGTTTCTTATACTCAAGGCCTTTGAGGTCGGGGAAATCTTATGCCTTTCTTTTGATATCTTAGTTAGAAGGTTTATTTATTTATTTTTACCCTAGACATTGTACAGGGACAGTGTCAACATTTTTTACGTATTTTTTTGTTTATCCATTTGCCTTCATAATAGCCTAATACATAATATTTCCATCATTTTAAGCTCTTTCAGTTCATCTTTCATTCACTTTGGTTATTTTTACAGGAAGGAGCAGTTGATTTGTTATGCAGCATTATAAATTTCTTTCCGTCTTCTGTCCATCGTCATTATGAAAGTGTGAGTTCTATTTGTCCTTAACTTTTTTTTGATCAATAATTCTATTTCTATTTGTCCTTATCCCGACTACACTCTTAGTTATGTTGTTATGTTTAACAAAGTACTTTAGAACCTTGACTTAATGTGGCTTTCCTGCATTTGTTTATCCATAAATCATGAAATAATATTACTTCTACAACCTGTTTCCCCAACCGAGATCATTCACTAGCTTACATAATGATTGGCTAGTAGCTTGGCTTCTAGTCCTTTTAGCTCATTTGAGAAACTACCTCCCAACTCTCTCAGTTGAGGGTTCTTGAGTATCAATTAGAAAGGCTAAACCTAAACATCATTTCTCTATTTTCCTCATTTTTCACATGCTGTGTTTCCTATGTAAGAGAGAGTGGAGCCAATCAGTTCTCACTTGGTTGTTCTTTCACTAGAAAAGTGTTCTTTCACAGTCGGAGATTGCAGAGAAAGAATGTTTTAGTATATCCAGATTCAATGGGATACAGGGATCCATTAATGGGCAGAACTATTAGCTTTTCTCTATATCTTGAGATAGGTGCTCTTTGGGCCTTCAAAGGTTGAAAGTAGAGGGGAATTCTGCTGGTGGTGACTGGATGGATGAAGGTTGAGGAGGATGTCCCATGGATTTTGAGGTGTCAAAGTTCACTAGAATTCCTATGGTTTATAGTTTTTTTTTTAATTTTTAATTTTTTATAACTAGCAAATGTGCCCATGCTTTGCATGGGGCAATTTTAGATGACGATGATATAAAAAATATGTATATGTTTTTACTTTAATGAAATACTTTACCATTCTCTAAAAGAATAATCGTAATAATATGTATCCAAAAATTCCACATTTTTTTTTATATTTGCGTATAAGAAATAATTGTTATTCATCACACTTATTTTCATTTTATGTGATGAATATATAATAATAAGACACTTAAATATTTTCTACAAAATTTCTGTATTTTTTTATATTTTGTGTTTTCATCTTTTTTTTTTTTTATAATTTTGATCATTTAATTTTGAAGGGTTGACACCTTTCATCCAAAAGGTTGAACTATTGGCCCACCATCAACTAGGAAAATATTTTTATTTTTGAGTTGATTTTTTTTGATCAGCAAATATGTATTTTATTAAGATTCAGATTGTAAGCAGTTTATACAACTTGATGATTGGACTGTTGATCCCCTTTAACCACTCTATTCACCCCTCTTTACAGTGTAGCCCAAAATAATTGCTGTCTCAATGCCCCCTGTTTTGATAATCCATCAGCTAGTCCATTTGCACTTCTTCAGATCCATTTTAAATTCAGCCTCAACCTCCTTTGCAATCTTCTCCACTTCCCTAATCACATGTTTAAACGTCCATGGGGTGTGGCTGCTATTTGTTGCCCATGAAATTACTACTTTTGAGTCCCCTTCCTCATTTTTGAGTTGATTTTAAATTTTACAGTTCAGTTTTTTGATAATTCTAAAATTTACAATTCATTCCATCATCGGTAAAAATAATTATTGTTTATCACACTTATTTTTCTTTAATGTGATTAATATAAAATATTAGAAATGAGTCCAATATTTTTTGTAATTATTGTTTATATTTCTGTTTTAAAAATTATTATTTAACTATCAAGCTTGACCCATTTGACCTGGATGGTTGAGTTGCATACTGTCCACTTGGGCGGAATAATGGTTTTGTTTTTGGGTTGGTTTTAAGAGATATGGGCTTTATTATTGTTAAGAGTATTGGTAGAGATCAAATTAGTAGAATTTATTGGTAAGAAAAATACCTTAAATATAGGATTTAATGATAGAGAATGGGAGTTAATACCTTAAATATAAAACTTAAAGAGAGGGGATTGAATGAAATGAAAAAAAATTACATTTTCAGTCCTCACAATTAGAGAGGGACCAAATTCAAAAATAGGTTATTTTAGTCAAGAAGAAAAGTAGCACAAACTCATTCATACTTTTGACATATTCCATTTAGATGATCCATGATAGTCAAAGAAGTTCCATAATTTCTCCATATCATATCATGCTTCATATTTGGAAATATTACAACAAAGGGGCTTAAATACTGAGGAGTGAGTGTACTCACAATTTTATACAAGATATAGCCCTTGTTAGAGTGGAATGGTGGAATAAGATTCATGCAACCAAGAACCAACCCTGTATAGTTGGGACAAGGCTTTATTTATTTAGACTAAGCTGACACACTTTCATCAAAGACAAACAAAATTTGAGGAAGTGGATTAACAAAAAAGATGATGTGCAAAATGGACACCAGAACAGAAAAAAGAAGAGTCCATTGCAATCTGTGCAAGCATATAGTAATATAGTATGCGCAAGTTCCTCTAGCAATGATGCTTCTTAAATTTCCTTGAATGACCTCCCATTTAGCAAGACTATTAGCTCTTGTATATAATTGTACAGGAACCCATCTTGTTACATGTTCACATGCCCAAAGGAGAGGTCTAGTCTCATTCCATCTTGTTACATGGAATTCCCTTCATTCAGATTTGAGGTAGGCTTTCTAGATTCCTTAAGCCCAAATCATGTTGCCTTTCCTACTAGTTATGATGCCACTTAACCCCAAGGGCACCAGATTTCTGAGTTGCCATCATATCTAAGGCGGATCTCCTCATTGAATTGTTCTACAATTATTACACCCATGGATCTTGGGCTGGTTTCAATGAAGAATTGAAGATCTAGAATCTGAGGTAGATGAGATGAGACAGATATAGTGTAGCAGTCCACAATAGAAAGGTGACCTTTGAGGGCAAGGTTCAAAGTATTGGAAACACCAAGTGTCTTAGAAAGGAAATTTTAAGAGACATATTGGGATATGCCTTCGATATACGTGTATCGGAGAAAAATTAAGATACACATGGAAACATTATAAATACTTCAATAAATCATAAAAGTACACCAATAACATTAAATCTAAGGCCTCAATGAGGTATACATGCATTAAATTAATATATTTTAATGGGTTTTATGAAGAAATACATCTTAGTTAATTATATTTTCCATTAAAACATCCTGTGCTTAACTATAATTTATAAATTATAATTCTTTAGTTTTAAGGGATGGGAAAAGTCCATGTCCAACAATCCTATCCAACCATAAAGCATGCATTGGTGCAACTTCTAAGTGAAAATATAAATAATAATTATTTCTTAGTTAAATAATTACTATCTTTTTTTTTTTAATTCCAAAAATATAAAAATTAAAAATAAACAAACATTGTACAATATATTCACAAAATAATTAGTAATGAAGAAATTTAATTACTCTGTGGATACGATAGATCATTCATAGATTTATAATATATTCAACCCTTATGATTAGATCATAAAAATATAATTCATTATTTTTAATTTTAAAATATAAAAAATGAAAAATAATTATTGAAAAGGAAATTTCAATTGCTCTATGGATGTGAAAGATCATTCATAGATCTACAACCAATGTTCAGAGAACTAGATCGGGCATAGAACCAGAGAAGGGAGAGGTTCACGGGTCAGAGGTTCAACTGGGGTCGAACTGTGATGACATGGCATATACATATAAATATATATATATATATATATGTATATTATATATATATATATAATGTATATATATACTATGGGTCATATAAATACTATATATAATGTATTTTACAATTTTTAATGTGCTTAAATATGGTGGATGGATGGTAAGCTACTTAATTTTTAAAACAAATTGACTAGGGTTCAAGCCTTTTAACTTACATTTTCTTTAAAATACATGCATAATAATGTAATATGTACAATAAATAGTCATTAATTAGTATAAGTAAAGAGGTGGATTAGTGGTAATTAAGTAATCTATGAAAATAAGAGGGTCTTGCGTTCAAATCTTGTTAACAACATTTTAAAATTTCACTTATGTATGGACCCAAGCGGTTTCATGAAACAGGGACCGGTTCACCGGGTTTTTGGTTAAACTAGTTGGCTAGCCGATTTTCAGCGGGTTTTGAGCAAGTCTGGTTATTGGGGTGTGATCAAACCAGTTAGGACCCTGGGTCACGGTTCGACCGGTTTGACTGGTCTGGTTTTCTAAACACTGTCTATAACATACATTGTCTTTATGGGAAAATTACAAGAAACTATAAATAATCAAGATTTATTACTTAATTCCAAAAATTACAAAAAATATTGTACAAGAAATTCCATAGATCTAAAACATATTAAGTCTTTATAGCAGATAAAAAATACATTTTCTATTTTTTGTTATCTTATATTTTTTTTCTGAAATTTATTTATAAAATTTCCATAGATCTACTCATAACACTAAAGAAGCGGTGGTTTTTAATACAAGAAATGTAGATCAACATAGATTTAAACATTTTCAAGCATTTAGGCAAAAAAAAAAAAAGAAATCATAAAATGTTATGAGAAAAATTGAAAAAACTTCTATTTTTGCAATATTTTCTAAAACTTGAGAAATTTTCAACCTTGATGATTCACACTTATTTCTTGTGTGTGCGTGCGTGTGTTTTGCAGATATATCACTCTAGGAATGAGGTTTTGAGTTTTAGAGTCGTTTGGGGTTGAAAAAATTCTTGTTTTGGGAGAAAGACGATATGGTGGAAAAAGACGGTACCACCTATTTCCCATCGTATCCTTTATCGAGCCTTCATAGATACGATGTGATCGCCCTGTATCGGGCATATTGTGTTGAAATTTAAACCTTGTTCGAGGGTACTACTTTCAGCCAGATGTTTGATATGGGAATTCTTCTGCCTGTGTCGAGTTCAATTTCTAGAAAAACAATTTAACTGAAAGAGATGATATTTCATTTTCTTAGTATTCCCTCTGGTGGAAGTTGTATGCCACTTTAATATTTTTTACATAGGGGTTTCCAACTTCCAACAAATTTTCCCATTTGTGAAGGAGTGAAATTCTAAACCCTAGGCTGTCCATGGGGTTGTGGACCCCAATTTGAAAAAAAATTCTCCTCTTTACTTTTTTTTTTTTTATTTCTCCTCTTCTTGCATGAGTCTGTCTCCATATGTTACTCATCAAAGGAGAACCAAAAAACAAAGAATTAAGTTTTCTGAGGTCTCTTTTTCTTTTTGTTAGATTTATATCTAAATTACTTTGATATGCGTAAACGAGTTGTTTTCCATAAAAATTAAAAAAATGACAAAATAGAAAGTAAGGAAGAAGGAACTTTAGGCAACCATGGGCAATCTGGTACTCTTTATATAAAATGAAGTCAATTGATCTTGTTTTTGCTGGGTCTGTAACAGTTCAACATGTTCTTTGAAGGTCATCAAAGTTGTTTAGGTAACAACTACATGCTAAGAATATCATGTAATATCTCTGGTAGGTTGAAGCTGCTATTGTTTCAAAAATCATGTCAGGAAAATGCGATTCAAACATATCAAAGGTGAGTAGTTTGCTCGCAATCTTAAGCATTTATTCATTGTAATATTCACAGACACATTGGACGAAGCAGTGTTGCATGGACTTATAAATGAATGACATATGATATCTATGTTTGAAGCATGTATACTGACACTCCATGGATTCTTGAGGGGCACTTCTATGTAAATGATGTAGTTTCCATTTTTTATCCCCTCATTTATTTGACATAAATGATGTACAAGATGAATGTTACTTTTCGTATTTGTTCTTGTTGGGGTTCATGTTCCCTAAGTCCAAGGCTAGAACCTGTGTACCAATCATTAATTTTATGTTATTTTTTAATCGATATCTGAACCAATTCATTAGATGATTAAGAAGAAAAAGGTACAACCAGTGATTTAAAAGGCGTGCCTCAGGCGTGCCTAGGTGCACAGGCGAGGCGCATTTCAGGGTATGCACCTCGCCTAGGTCCTAGGCACAGCCCTTTCAAAAGGCGCACGCTTGGTGGGCCTAGGTGTGCGCCTGACACGCCTCAGCCCAGGCGTGCACCTTTTGAAAATTTGACGCTTTTTTGCTTTTTTTGAACCCCCAATTTGGTAATGTTGTTCATTCATTCATCCTAATAAAACATCTTCTTAAAAAGTAATTAAAACGAAAATCATCGTTTTTTTGTGTGAAGAGTAGGAATTTAAGACCTAATGTGGACTTGTTTGGGCTTGCCTCGAGGGGCATGGCACAAAGGAGGCTCGTAAAATCAGGAACGTAATATGTTTTACATTACATTAGCTACTTGAAGTAATGCAATTGAGTGAAAAAAGAGATTAGAGGTTTTACATGCTTGAAAATGTTTTATATGTTTGATTTTATTTTTAAATTCTCATTTGAATATGCTTTACATCTTATGTTTATGTATTTTAATTTTAGATAATAGGTTTTCTAAAACATTATTTTAAAATTTAAGTTTATATTTTTTATTAATATTATGTTTAATATTTATTTTAGTTTTTTTTTGAATTTTTTGTATTTTTTAGCATTTTTTTTGTATTTTTGCGCCTTGGGCCTCAGGCACAAATTGACCCTTGCGCCTTTTTTGCACCTTGTGCTTTTAAAACACTGGGTACAACAAGAAACAAAGAACAGGGCACCAAAAACCAACTTGCAATAGAGCCCAAAACAAGGTACCCTTTCCCACCCTTCCTTCTTTAGCAAGTACATCAACAAAGGAGTTTGCACTTCGCTTTACACATTGAAGTCTCACTTCCATATTCTGTGTCAGCCATATAAATCTTCTTTTTTCATTAATATAACTCCAGAACCATTTTCCTCTTGTTGCATCCAATTAATTACTAGCTTGGAGTCACCCTCAACAACTATCCTTCTAATATTTAGCTCCTTTGCCCTTTGTACTCCTTCCTAGACAGCCATAATCTCTGCTCTGAGTGAATCACATTTACCTATTGGCCCAAAGAATAATGTACCAAATTTTCTTTCTTCATTTCTGAATACACCTCCAATACCTGAAGGACCCAGATTACCCTCGCTACTTCTATCAAAATTCAGCTTAATGAAACCTTCCACTGGTGGGGACGAAAGAGGCCTGAAAATATCCTTAGCAGGACTTTAGGAGCTGAATCAACCACCTTTTTTTTCCAATTTCCAAGTAGTGCATCTGTAGATATGCCTTCAAACAGCTCTAAAGATTTTACCCACTGCAACACTTTCATGGAAATAACTTCAATTAGAGCTTCTCTACTTATCCCTTTTTCAGAAAAAAATACTCAAGTTCCTTTCTTCCCAAATTGTCCAGCAAACAACTGCTCTAGTATACCTCTAAAGTATTTGGCCCCTCTTCTATGGGCGCTTAACAAAAGAAGTAAACAAACTTTGTATATCCGGTAGGGAAGTCCATCTATCATTAATTTTAATTTTAATCGAAGTTGTTGGTTCCTATAAAAATGTTTTTTTTTTTTTTCGTATTAAATTTTACCTAGGAGCGTTTTATAACATTGAACCAACACCTGACCTCTTGAAAATTCACTTTTTAGAGTTTTTTGGTCGTTTGGTGTCATCTCTAAAGAAACCTCTTACCTCCTAAAATGTATCTGAATCATTTAGAAATGTTTTTCATAGGTCCAAATGACGATCATCTCCTCTCACTATTCTGACAATGACAACATTTGTTCAATTTAAACAATGTCTCTATTTGAGCCCTAATTCTTCTTTCTCTTATTTTTTAACTTCATTTTTTTCATTTGAAATATTATAAATATGTTGTTATTTTATAATCTATTTTGAAATATATTTCAAACAATTTAAAATATGTTTTCTAATATGTGTTTTTATTTTCTAAAATAATTTGTATTATTTTATATTTTAAATTTATAAATATAACTTATGATTTTATTTATTTTTTATTACTTCTACATTTCCATTTACCTATGGTTTTAATCACATTTGGTATCATATTTCTTTATTGTTATTAATATTTTTAAACACTAGTAAGTGTGCACGTGCTTTGTACGTGGCAATTCTAGATGATGATAATGATAGTAATAATGTATCCAGAATTTTCTATAAAATTCATTTTATTTTTTTATTATTTTTTTGTTCATATTGCAAAATCCAAATCCAATTACGTAACACCTCATATTGGGTTGCAAAGTTTCGAGTATCATTGATAGGCCTACATGCCATCTGGACTCTTCCTTTCGTAATGTTTTATCTTCTTAGTGTATCTTTTCTTGTTCATTTATCAAAAAAAATGTTAAGATTTAAAGAAGGGAATTGAAGGAGGTGAAAAGTAGTAGTTCAAATTACATTTTAAATAGAGATAAATTAAAAAAGGGTATTTTAGTCAAAAGAAAGTTCCACAATCTTATTCATATTTTTAATAGTAGTGTAAATATAGAATTATAGATGTGTTAAATTTTTTCAAATTTTTTTTTTTTATTTCTGTGTACAAATAATTTTGATGTCACATTTTTTTTGTTTAATATGATAAACGTACGATATTATACATGTGCCCAAATGTTTTTTGTAAACTTTATGTTTTTTTCATTGTTGTTTTTTATAGTTTTTTAATTATTTATTATTTAATTATGACATTAAAGGTTGACGCATTTGACCTAAAAGTTGAACTATTGATCTCCATTGAATAGGAAAATAATTTCAGTTTTGGTGTTTTAGATTATGTATTTCATTTTCATCATTAATAAAAATAATTCTTGTTTGTTATACTTATTTTTTTTTTAATTTGATTAATAAAAATATCATAAAAGTGTACTTTTTTTTACATTTTTGTAATTTTCTATATTTATTTCTGTCAAAAAATTTTATTATCTGACTATGACTTCATGGGTTGACCAATTTGATTCGGATGGTTGAATTGCTTAGTCATCACTTTGATAAAGAGTGGTTTTGTTTTTGAGTTAATTTTAAAATGCATGGGTTTATATTGTTAAAAAGTATTGGACATAGATCTATTAATAGCATTTATGAGTGAAAAAATAACTTAAATATAAGATTTAATAAGAGAGAATGAGAGTTAATACCTTAAATATAAGACTTAATGAGAGGGGATTAAATGGGGTGATAAAACAATAATTGAAATTGTATTTTCAACCATCATAATTAGAGATGGACTAAACACACAAATATGAGCATTTTAGTCAAGAAAAGTTCCACACTCTCATTTGTACTTTTAATGATAGTATAGATTTCAAAATATAATTATTATATTTTATATCATCATCATCATCCATGCCTTGTGCCAACTATATGGGGTCGACTACATGAATCCTGTTTTGTGAATCCATTCTATTCAACACCCTATCAACTGTTACATTAGTAGTGCTAAATCATTTGGTACTACTTCTACCCATGTTCTCTTTGGTCGACCTCAAGCTCTTTTAGCCTCTTCAATATGTAACAAATCACTTTTTCTAAGTGGCACAATTGGTTGTCTTTTATGTACGTGCCCAAACCATCGTAGTCTACTCTCTCATTTTATCACCTATTGGAGCTACTATTAGGTTCTTATGGATAACTTCATTTCTAATCCTATTCTTTGTAGTTTTCCCACTCATCCATCTTATTATTTGCATTTCTGCCACTCATTTTTTTTTGGCATAGTGTTTCTTGACTGCCCAACACAACACTTTGCTCCATACAACATAGCTGGCCTTACAACTGTTTTATATAGAATTTTCCTTGAATCTAAGTGGTATTCGCCTATCACATAATAGTCTAGATGCACTCCTCAATTTTGCTCCTCCTGCTCTAATTCTTTGGGTCACATCCTCAATCTCACCATTATTATTAATTATTGAACAAAGGTACGAAAAATGATCACATTGAGTCATCTTTTGGCCTTCTTGATTTACACTCCTGTAATATACTTGTTAATGTCGACTATGTAGGGGTATTTTTGTCTTTATGCTTATGTTTAAGTTGCTGATGTGTAAGGTTATGTTAGATCTTATGTCCCTCACTTAAGTAGGGGCACAAGTGTCATTTCCAGATTAATAGAAATATAAAAACAAATCTGGCCGAATGGGAGAGTAGACTTTTCTCTCTTGTTCGACCAGAACTTTCTCTCCCTCTCTTCTCTTCTTCTTCTCTCTCTCTCTCTCTCTCTCTTTCTTTTACTTGTATTGTTATCAGTCAAACAGGATTCAAGGGCAGGCTGAATCCTAATATGGTATCAAAGAAAAACTAAGCAAATCGAAGCTGCCCAGAATTCTGTTCTTTGCATACCCAGTCTAGGGTTTTCTCTTGTTTTCTTTGCCAACAGTTGGAGATAAGGGAAAGGGTTGAAAAGGAGTGATCGCCCTCTTCCCTTGGAGGTTTCTATGCCTCCAATTGTGCAGTTTGTGGTTGGTTGCTGTGGTTTGTAAGAAGCCCTCCCCTAATCGATGAAGAGAAGAGGGCTGATTCGTGTGGTGCAGTGGGTGCCTTGTGTGGTCTGATTTTCGGGTGATTAGGTAAGAGGTTTCTATGCAATTTCTTGTTGTGAATCAAATGATAAGTTTGTTTCAGATTGTATTGTGGGAATTCAGATTGTAGTGTGTTAGGGTTTATGCAAATTTCAGTGTGATTTGAAGGGGGAGTGATCCTCAAACAGTGTGGTGAGTTTTTAGGTAGCCGTGGGGTAGGGTTGTAGTGTAGAGAGTGCAGTTTTCAGCAATAATAAGTGCTGAAAATAGTGTGGTTCAGTGTGCAGTGTGCCGAATTCAGCAATAACAGAATTCAACAATGGGAGACAACAGTGACAATAAGACTAGTGTGATGGTCCCTACTGACTACCTGAATGCTCAGATGACCTCTATTAAACTGAATGGAGAAAATTATGTACCTTGGGCTAAATCTGTAGAAGTCTTTCTTAAGCCAAAGAAGAAGGTGAAACACATAAGGGAAGAAAAAACCCTTCACTGATTCTCATGAGTATGATGACTGGGAACAAGAAGATGCACAGATTATCACATGGTTATGGAACAATATTTCATGTTTTTGATACTGCCAAGGAAGTGCGAGACCATGCTAAGAAGTTGTATTCGGGTCAAGACAACACAACTAGAGTATATTAGCTGTATCAAGAATACTTTAATCTACAATAGGGTAATCAGAGTCTTGAGGAGTACTATGCTAGTATGAGAAACATTCGTAATGAGTTGAACGTTTATCACCCCCACTTCTGATGTCAAAATTCAGCTACAATAGAGAGAACTAGATGTGACCCGACTTTTGGTGGGGCTGAAGTCTGAATATGAACAAGTGCGGGCTCAGATACTAGGAGGATCAGCTCTCCCTTCCTTAGAAGAGGTGTTTGCTCGACTTAGGAGGATTTCTATTGGATCTACCGAGAAGTCTAGTGTTTCTGACAGATCAACCTTTGTAGTATCAAGGGGCTGTGGTGTTAGAGGTGGATGTTGGGGAGCTCAGTTTGGCCGTAGTGGTAGCAGTGGACAGGTTTATGGTCGTAGTGGTGGTGGTCGTAATGGAAGTCGAGATTCAGGGGGAACCCGTGGCAAAGGACGTAGTTCGGGTCCGAGGAGATGTACACACTGTGGTATGGATGGACATACCATTAATTATTACTATGATTTGCATGGTCCACCTTCAACTTGGGCCAATCATGCCATGACTAGTGACAGTAGCTTTAGACAAGAGTCGTTTAACTGATCAGATGCTCCCTACATCCACTGATGTTCCTGGGAAGGAGATGATGAGTATGAGAGGTTTGTCCAGGCCACAGCTCAACAGAACACGACCACTCTCTCACACTCAGGTATGGCTTGTCTGGCATCCACACCCAATCCTTGGATTATTGACTCTGGAGCCTCTGATCACATGCCTGGAACTCCAGGTGTGTTTTCTTCCCTCTCTCATTACCCAACATCACAATTTGTTACCCTTGTTAACGATTTCACATTCTCCATTTGTGGTGTTGGTAATGTTAACATGGACCCTTTACCCTTATCCTCAGTTTTGTACGCCCCTAAATTTCTATTTAACCATATGCCAGTTAGTAAGTTGACAAAGTCTCTTAATTGCTCTATTACTTTTTACCCTTATTCGTGTGTTTTTCAAGATCTCAAGACGGGGATGAAGATTGGTGGAGGGCATGAAGCTGGTGGAAGGACGTCAATAGCTCTCCAGTCATCTCTTTCTCCCCTCCAGTGGCACTGTCGATTTGGTTACCCTTCGCTGAAAGTTTTGAAGTCTTTGGTTCCTTCGTTGAGTCATCTTTATGTTTTGGATTGTGTCGTGTCAGTTGGGGAAACATCATCATGTTCCCTTTAGTCCTAGGGTTGATAAACGTATGTCAAGTCCTTTTTCTTTGGTTCATTCAGATGTTTGGGGTCCTTACAAGTAATGTCTTACAATGGATATAAATATTTTGTCATTTTTGTTGATGATTATTCAAGGATGACATGGCTTTATTTAATGAAAGAAAGGAGTGAATTGTTTTTTATGCTGAAATTCGCAACCAATTTGGTGTCCACATTAAAATTTTTCGTTTCGATAATAGCCGTGAATATTTCTCTATATCATTTCAAGAATATTTGGACCAACATGGCATTATCCATTAGACTTCATGTACCTACACCCCACAACAAAATGGGGTGGTTGAGAGAAAGAATCGTCATCTTTTGGAAACTGCTCGATCCCTCATGCACCACATGAATGTACCCAAACCTTTTTGGAGTGATGCAGTGCTTACTTCTTGCTTCTTGATTAATTGGATGCCTACGTCTATCCTTGATGGTCATTCTCCATTCACCACTTTGTTTCCTACCTTGTCTCCGTTTTCCCTTTCTCCTTGGGTTTTTGTGTGTGTCTGCTTCATTCATAATTCGGGGCCAGGAACGGACAAGTTAGATGCACGACCCATTAGGTGCATCTTCCTTGGCTATTCCAGGACCTAAAAAGGGTTAAAGTGTTATCATCCTAGCTCTCGACTTTCCTTTGTGTGTGCTGATGTTACTTTTTTTGAGTGTACTCCGTTTTTCTTGGGGTTCGATGATGTTTCTTCCTCCTCATCACCTCCTCCCCTTCCTCTTCCAGTTGCGGATTCTATTCCTCTTGTTCCAGCTGTGACCAAGTCTTTGCCTCCGGTGCCACCACCTATTAAACGACCACCTGTTCGTCAAGTGTATACACATCGCCAACATGTACTGGCTCCTCCTTCAGCTCCATCTTCGTCGACAGATCCGACAGTTGTCCCCACACCAGCCCCAACCCCAGTATCTGAACTTGATCTTCCCATTGCCTTGAGGAAAGGTAAACACAGTTGTACCCTTCATCCTATTTCTAATTATGTTTCTCTCACTCACCTTTCTGCTTTCCATTGCCAGTTTATCTGCTTGTTATCCTCTGTTGTTGTCCCTAAGGATGTCCAGGAAGCCCTTGCCTCTCCAGGGTGGTGCCGTGCAATGGAAGAACTCTCAGCTCTAACTCATAATCATACATGGGATCTCACCACTCTTCCTCCTGGTAAGCAGGCTGTCGGTTGTAAGTGGGTTTATACTGTTAAGTACTTACCTGATGGTCATGTAGAGCGGCTGAAAGCTAGACTGGTTGCAAAGTGTACTGCCAAACCTATGGTATTGACTACACAGAGACCTCCCCGGTTGCTAAGATTGGTTCAGTTCATGTTGTGATTTCTCTTGCTGCTATGTATGATTGGACCCTCTATCAGCTTGATATCAAGAATGCCTTATCGCATGGTGATCTGCTCGAGGAGGTCTATATGGAGCAACCACCCGTCTGTTGCTCAGGGGGAGGATGGTAAGGTGTGCCGACTAAAGAAGGCCATTTATGGTAAACTAAAATATTTCTTGGGGATAGATGTAGCAAGGTCTAAGCATGGTATTAACTTGTGTCAAAGGAAATATGCCCTTGATTTGCTGGAAGAAACGAGTTTGTTAGGTACTAAACCAGCTAAAACACCTATGGAAACAAACACTAAGCTGAGTAGTGATATGGGTGAAGAGTTTGAAGACCCTGGCAGGTACCAACGGCTTGTAAGTAAACTGAACTACCTAACCATTACTCGGCCAGACATTTCATTTGCGGTTAGTGTGGTAAGTCAATTAATGCAGAAACCTCGGGTTCCGCATTGGGATGTAGTTCTAAGGATTTTGAGGTATTTAAAGGGGGCTCCTGGTCGTGGTTTGATATACAGAAGTGGTGGAAAACTTAAAACAGGATATACTGATGCTGATTGGGCCGGTTCTATATCTAATAGGAGATCTACTACAGGCTATTGTATTTTTCTTGGGGGTAATCTGGTGACATGGAAAAGTAAGAAGCAGACAGTTGTGGCAAGAAGCAGTGCAGAGGCAGAATATAGAGCTATGGCACATACTACTTGTGAATTAGTGTGGCTAAGGAACCTTCTATAGGAGATGGGATACACTGTTGACACTCCAATGAAGCTCTACTATGACAATCAGGCTGTGGTCCATATTTCTTCTAATCCGGTGTTTCATGAGAGAACCGAGCACATAGAGGTTGACTGTCACTTTGTGAAAGAGAAGGTGCTGAGTGGAGTGATAGATACTGCATATGTTAACACAGGAAACCAGTGGGCATACTTGTTTACCAAAGGGTCGAGTCGGGGAAGAGGGGACTACATATGTAACAAGCTGGGATTATATGATATATACTCACCAGCTTGAGGGGGAGTGTTAATGTTGACTATGTAGGGGTATTTTTGTCTTTATGCTTATGTTTAAATTGCTGATGTGTAAGGTTATGTTAGATCTTATGTCCCTCACTTAAGTAGGGGCACAAGTCTCATTTCCAGATGAATAGAAATATAAAAACAAATCTGGCCGAATGGGAGAGTAGACTTTTCTCTCTTGTTTGAACCAAAACTCTCTCCCTCTCTTCTCTTCTCTTCTTCTTCTTCTTCTTCTTCTTCTTCTTCTTCTTCTTCTCTCTTTCTTTTACTTCTACTGTTATCAGTCAAACAGGATTCAAGGGCAGGCCGAATCCTAATAATACTCTATTTTAATCTTACTTTGTTTAAAACCTCTTCTTTATGAGGCATTTGTCCATTAGCTTAATTTTGCATTTATTCCTTCATTTGTTTCATCAATTAAAACAACATCATCCACAAACAACATTCGCCATGGAATTTCCTCTAGAATATGTTTAGTCATCAATTCATCTATGATTAGCGCAAATAGATATGGGCTAAGTGCTGAACCTTGGTTATATTTTACATATTTGTTATTATTTTATGTTTAAATTTAAATAATGAAATATATTTTTATTATATTTTAATATTTTTAATAGATTTTCTATTTATTAATAATATTTTAAAATGCTGTGATTATTTAATGTTTTGATGCCTTTATTTATGAATTTATATTAATAAACAATAGTCATGTGAAAAAATAACATTAAATTATAACAACATCCAAAAGCACTAAAGAGATTTACTCAAAGGCGTAAAATTGTAAAATAGACATTTCTCATAGGTCTAGATAGCAGTGCATTTTTATTGTGTTCACTGTATTAAAGAAACAGAAAAGTAGATTTTGACTTTTCTGTGATCAGAACTGTTCTCAGATTTTTTTTTTCTTTTCAAATATCAGAGCTGAGTGTTATCAAATGCACCTTAGTATTAAAGGCAATATTTTAGACTCATATTTTGTAAGCATATAATGTTAGAATTCAAACAATAACTATGTTAGTGGTATATATAAACATGTCAGCACTCCATTTTTTCTTGTCTTCTGAATTTTGTTTGGTTTTTATTGTTTAGAAGTTTGTCCATTGTTTAGCATTACTTCCAAGATCAAAAGGAGATGAAGATAGCTGGTCCTTAATGTTGCAAAAGATTTTAATATCAATAAATGTTGATTTGAATGATGCTTTTCAAGGTCTAGAAGAAGGTACATGATACAACCACCAGCTATGCTTGATTTGAGTCTTCCATTTCTTGGTGTTAGTGTGACTAACGTTCTTTGCATATGCAGCAGAAACTAAATCTAATGAAGTTATTAAACACTTGGTTCCACCTGGGAAAGAACCCCCTCCTCCTCTAGGAGGCAACAAAATGCAAGGAGAAACCTCCAACCAAGCAACTGAAATGTCTGAGCAATTAATACTGCACAGAATATCTATGCTGATGCTTTGTTGTTGCAGAATGCTTACTAATCCTTATCCTGCCCAGGTGTGATGTTTATGCGATTCTTTTGTATTGCTTTTATTGACATGCAATGATAATTTTATTAAAGATGACAAAAAGGTATTAATAAAAGCACCCAAACAGAGGTGCGAGGTGTGGCCTCCATTACAAAATCAGAATTACAATTGAGCCAAAAATAGTCCAGCCATATGCACCCCCTGTTTTGCAAAAAAAAAAAAAAATCAGCTATCCCATTTTATGACCTCCTTTCCCATTGGATGATAATTCTTATATCTCTAACTAACCATTTAAAACTTTTCAATGTTGATTCACTGTTTTTCTAAACCCACTATTTCCAATTCCTTCAGCCCACCTACTTTGAATTTAGAGTCACCCTCAATTACCAATCTGCCATAGTTTGTCTTTAGCAATTTGTACTCCTTGTAATACTGCTTGAAACTCAACATACACTCAGTCCCCTTTTCCAACAGGACCTGAATATACATCATGAATGTGTCCATCAATATTTCTGAAAACTCCTATGCCAGCTGGTTTTGGCTTTCCAAGACTGCTTCCATCAAAGTTTAACTTGATAAAACCGTCTTCTGGTGATACCCAAACCGCAACCGGTTTATCCTTCACAACAAAACTTCTTGCTACAACTTCCTAATTTGGTCATATATCATCAAAAGAGAAATCTAAGAAAAAGGTTTAAAGATTTAGCCCAATGTATAACCCTATTTACTACACATTCCTACATTGCCTCCTCATTCCTTTTTGTACCATTGAAAATTTTGTTATTCCTTTCTTCCCATACTGTCCAAATCAATGCAGCTTGAGCACATCTCCATATAACTTTGCCTCTTCTCTTCAGCCAGCTAAAGGTCGTTGGGACAAAAAGACCACCATCATGGTCTTTCAAATCTCTCCTTAGTCCCAAATCCCAATTCCAACCGAACTTGGTCAACGAGGAGGAAGATGCAAAGCGGAGGATAGGTTCTTTTTTGAACAAAGAAAGGGAGTACAAGGAAGGAAAGAGATCTTTAAGGGTTGCGTTGCCAATCCAAAAGTCCTCCCAAAAGAGAACTTTATCTCTAGGGCGATCATCATACCTAATAAGGGTTATAAATAGATCTGTTCATGGGCCGGGTAGCCTGACGGCCTGGCCCGGCCACGGTCGGGCTTGGACATATTATTAGTCCCGGGCTCGGGCCCTATTATCTAAGCCTGACATGATTTCGAGCCAGGCTTGGGATTTTACAAAAAAGCCTGACCCGGTCCGACAATATATAAAAATATTAATAATATATATTATTAAACATATAATATTTCTAACCCTAGCCCAAGTGTTCATTCAAACTCATCCCTATTTCTTAGCAACGTGACGACATCTTTCTGAGCTCTGTCCTCGACTCTCTCTTAGCAACGTGACGGCGTCCCCATTTCTTCGAGCTATGCTCTAGTAGCGGCAAGCCAGCAGCTAGTCCCCATTTCATCGAGCTTTGCTCTGCTCCAAACACTCCCAAGTCCCAACATCAGGTTGGCAACATCTACAGTACCACGGTGAACTCAGATTTGAAGTGTTGGTAGTTCAGAAAATTGTCATCCCTACGGTGAACTCAGATTGACGACATCTTTTCTCTCTCTCTCTCTCTCCCCAGTTCTCCAGCCATGCGGTGAACTCAGATCTAAAGCGTTGGTAGTTCAGAAAATCGTTGTCCATCGCTCTCTCTCTCTCTCCCTAGTTCGCTAACCCTGCGGTGCACTCAGATATGCGATTGCAATGTCGGGCTTTGGGCTTTTACAAGGGCCGGGCTTGAGCCTAAGATGTAGGCTTGATGGTTGGGTCGGGGTCGGGCTTGGGCCTCAATATATTGCATTGATAACCAATGAAAGCCCGACCGACCCGTGAGCAGGTCTACCTAGAAACCAAGGAAACACTCCACAAATGGACTTCTAGGGATAAGCCATAATACCCCTTGAAGATACTCTAACATCCTAGCCGTTGCCTACATTTCCATGAATTCTAGCAACGACCTCTTGCCACAATCTCCCCCTCTCTAGAGGCCATCTCCAGATCTATTTACCTAGAAAAGATAAATTCTTCTTCCCTAAATTACCTATACCTAGGCCTCCTTTCTCCTTGCTTTTACACTCTAATTCATATTTGATCAAGTGATCCTTTCTTCCTTCCCTAAACTCCTATAAAAAGTCTCTAATTAGTTTTTCTAATTTTCCACTTCCTTTTGTGGCATTCTAAAGACCAATAACAAATAAATTGGCAAGTTTGCTAAGGTGGATTTTATCAAGGTAATTCTACTTCTACCCCAAAGAGAAATATAATTCCTCTTCCAAGTTGCCAGTCTCTTAGAATGATTCTCTACTATTGGACTCTAAAACTTGCTTTCCTTTGGATTATCTCCTAGGGGCGCCTAGATATCTCATTGGCTAGTAGATAGTAGAACAACCTAGGGATTCCACTACTACATTCAACTCCTCCTGCTCAAGGTTCATCCCAGCCACACAATTCTTGTCAAAATTGATATTCAACTTAGGAAATAGAAATGCTTTCAAATAGCCTTTGTGAAGGGAAGGCAAATTTCTGATCAAATCCTAATTGCAAATGAGAGTTTGGATAATTTCAAGAAGACCAAAAAGAAGGGAGTGGTTTGCAATCTAGATCTAGAAAAAGCTTATGACTTGGTTGATTGGTCCTTTTTGATGGAAGTGTTGGTTAACTTTGGATTCAGGGTCAAATGGTGTAAATGGGTATTGGGATGTATTAGGAGTTGTCATTATTCAGTGTTGGTAAATGGAACAATGGTGGATTTTTTCCCAGCTTTGAGAGGGATAAGACAAGGAGGCCCACTTTCCACCTTCTTGTTTATCTTGATTGCAGATGTATTAGGGAGATTGATCCATAGAGTTGATTCGAGAAATTTGTTGAGATGTTAGAGGATAGGAAGGGAGGAAATACCACTCACACACTTGCAATTTGCAGATGATACAATCTTATTCTGGGAAAGTGGAAACATGTGTTGGATTAGGAATATGAAATTGGTTGTACAACTCTTTGAGCAAATGTTCAATCTTAAGGTGAATTTTGAGAAAAGTTGTATAGTGGGAGTGAACTTGGAGGGATGGGAGATTAGGGAGTGTGTAGGTATTCTAGGGTGTGCAATTTCGGAGTGGCCCATGCAATACCTAGGCCTTCCCCTAGGACATAACCCAAGAAAGGAAGCTTTTGGAATCCAGTGGTGAAAAGATTTGAGAAATGACTTGCTTCTTTGAAGAAAGTTTATCTTTCTCTTGGGGAGGAGGATTACTTTGATTAGGTCTACCCTAGCTAATCTACTTGTCTACTTTTCATCTTTCAAAATCCCTACAAAGGTCTCTAATAAATTGGAAAAGCTGATGAGGGATTTTTCGTGGGAGACAGGAAAGGAAAAGAGGGACCATAGGGTGGGTTGGGAGGTGGTAACTAGAAGTAAGAAGCGAGGAGGTCAAAGAGAGCATACAAGTTGTGATAGTGGCTAGCATTCATGGGCTGGAGGACAATGGATGGGATCCTAGAATTTTGGCAAGGACTACAAGTGCTTCTCCATGGAAAGCAATCCATGACCTTCTGTCGACTCTCCCCTTGGATCAGGTAAGATTTGAATTCAGGTAACTTCATAAAATTTTGGGAACAAACCTAGGTTGGGGATTCTCCATTGATGAACCAATTCCCTTGGATGCTCTCTTCGACCTAAAAAATGAGCCTATTTCTTCTTTCTTAGTTCCTTTAGAATTGACCTCTGGCTTTGGGTGGAATCTAGGCCTGACTGCCTGAGGAGGGCTGTCAGGGATACAAAATTGGGTAGCACCTTGACCCTCTTGGCCACCCTCGAGTGTGTTTGTTTGGGCACTTCAAAGGAAGAGAACAGATTTTGGACCCCCTCTCCCTCGGGGTCCTTCTCTTGTGCATCAATTTTTAAAACCTTAACTTATCAACTTGCCATTCTTGGTTTGTCTTTCCTTGTTAAAGAGGTTTGGTGCAAGCCCATTCCTCCTCAGGTTGGGAGTTTTTGTCAGGAAGCTTTCCTGGAAAGAGTCAACACATGTATCTATAGAGGTAGCAAGTGGGTGGGTTGGGTAAGGGTTGAATACCAACCCACCCATATTGATCCACCATCCCACCATGACCCATCGTTAATTCTTGTTAAAGTGTCGTAACCCACCCTAACCCTGGCCCACCCATAATGACCCACTTGACCCATCCATATTGACCCTTAACCACCCTCACACATACTGACCCACCTATCCTCACCTATAAATACAAAAATGGGTCGGGACGACCCGTATACCTGAAATAATAATTTTTAAGAGCAACATCTCTCTCTCTCTCATGGTTGTCGTGTGGTAGAAACGGGTTGGGTCGATCCATGTTCCCAAAAATAACAAGTTTTTTAGAGGAACATCTCTCAAGACTGCCATGTGGCAGAAATGGGTCGGGGCAACCCGTATACCAGAAAATAACAATTTTTGAGAATAATCTTTCTCAAGGATGCCACATGAAGGAACCAGGCCTGGTCAACCCGTATAGTCGGAAAAGAACATTTTTGAGAAAATCATCTCTCTTAAGACTCCACGTGATAGAAACGGGTTGGGTTAACCTGTATATCTGAAAAAAAAAAACATTTTTGAGAGAATCATCTCTCTCAAGACTGTCATGTAACAAAAACGGGTCAGGTCAACCCGTACACCTGAAAATGCAAAAATTGTAGATAAATGCAGAAAATAGCAGAATTATTGCAAAAAATTCAGAAAAGTTAGAAAATTACAAAAAATGCAGAACTTTTTTGCAGAAAAATCATAAAAAATGCAAAAAAAATGCATAGATTTTATAAAAGTGCTTTTGTGTAAAAGTACTTTGGTAAAAATGCTTTCATAAAAGTACCTTTTGAAAAGTGCTTTTGTGCTTTCATAAATGTTTTCGTAAAAGTACTTCCATAAAGTGCTTTTGTGTAAAAGTGCTTTTCTATAACTGCTTTCGTAAAAGTACCTTGTAAAACTGCTTTTGTAAGAGTACTTTTCATAAAATTATTTTATAAAATTGCTTTTGTAAAAGTGCTATCGTGTAAAATTCCATGTGAATACGAAAGTTAATAAAATCTATTTTATTTCTCTTTTAATCACAAAATGAAATGTGGCATGGTGGTTTGGATTTGTAATGGGATGTTGATGATCTAGGAGGCGTGAGTTCAAGTCACGTTAACAGCTCTTTTTTTCAGATTTGGGTACCCTCGACCCTACCCATCCTAACCCTAATGGGTACCCTCGACCCAACCCACCCTGACCCTTTTCCACTGATCCTAATGGGTTACTTGACCCATGTTGACCCGCCAATAGAATGGTGGGTCAAATGGGTTGGGGTCAAGATTGCCAGCCCTATGTATTCTGTTTCAAAGAAAGAGACCCAAGGCTTGTTAGTCCCCACATAGGTGCACTCTCTGCAAAGCTGATGGGGAAACTGGGTACCACCTTTTGGTGTCTTGCCTTTTATCTAAAACTATTTGGGAATGAGTTTTCTCACTTTTGGGTGTAGTTCGAACCCCCCAATGAATGTACAAAGCCTGTTTTCTCCCTCCTTCAGCTGGCCAATGAAAAGAGGTATGTTAATGTGGAAGTGTATTAGGGCTGTTGTATGCTGGACCCTATGGGAGGAAAGAATTTCAAGAATTTTCTCAAAAAAGGAGAGAAACTTTGAGGACTTAATAGAGTTGATCCATGTAAGGGTGGCACAATGGCTGAAATCCTTGGACTTATTCACATATTTTTCCTTGACTTGTTGATAAACTGGAAAGAGATAGAATTGAACTTTAGGAGGCTGGTAACAGAAGGTGATTCGAAGGTGGTGGTAAGAAAAAGGAAGACAAGGGTGGAATGTGGAAATTTAACAATGAAAGGAAAAAATTCAAATGGCTGGCTAAGGATATCGAGATAAAATACAGCTGGGTGAGGAGAACTGCTAACTCATTTGCTGATGGGCTAGCTAAACAAGGGGTGAATAGGGATTCCTTGTTTTGGGCTCCTTTCTAATCTTGTATTTGTTTTGTTTTATTTGCAGGGAAGTTATGATAGTTTACCTCCCTCTGCTTGTAATTTACCATGTTTTCCCATAGTTTTAATGAAGTTGCATGCTATTGATAAAAAATGCATTCAAATAGCTTGGTCACGCTCTTTAACTGCCTTGCTTTCTTGGTATCGCCACCTTCACAAAAAATGATTGTATTCTGCAAATTGCAAATGTGTTACTAACGTATTATTCCTGCCTACCCTCCACCCTCTAAACAGATAAGTCCTATTTGCCTTCAATAAATGTCTATTGAATATGCATCCGATTAATAATAAAGAACAAAAAATAAAAAAATAAAAAAATAAAAAAATGAATTTTATAGAAATTTATGGGTACATTATTTACTATCATTATCATCATCTAGAATTTTCTATTCCTATTTGCCTTCACAACTTGGTGTATCCCTAATTTTTGCTAATTAATGAAATCAATTCAGAGTTGCTGATAAAAAAAAAGTCTATGGAACACATCTGCAATTAGAGTAAAGAGGAAAGGGGAAAGAGGGTCCCCTTGTTTCAATCCCCTAATAGCTAGAAAAAAGTCCCTTACCATAATGACAAGTTCCCAAACAACCTTCAATCCAGCCACACCATCTTTCCCCAAAACCATAACACTTCAAAGCCTCAGCCTTGTTGATAATATTTTGATAAGCAAATTACCATAAAAAGGCATTGTTAAGAATATTTTCAGTTTTGATTTCTTTTTTTGGCATACATGAAAGTATATAAATGCAATTAGGAGTCTTCAGTAGCATGATACATTTGGCTTAACAGGTAATTGTTCCTGTTCGCCCTTTACTAGTACTTGTTGGGAGAGTGCTGATGGTGGATGGTTCACTGTCTCAATCCTTATTGCCCTTCTTAACAGTCATGCAACGAGAATTTATTTGTTCAGAGCTTCCACTGTTGCACTTATGTGGTTTGGATCTTCTGACTGGAATCATTAAAAGAGTGCGCAGGTAAACAAGATGACTTGTTAAATTTTGCGTTACTGATGATCTTCTTATGTATGGCTATGTAACATTGCACAGCGTGGAGATATGCTCTATTTAATCAACACATTTTCTGTACTTCAACATGAAGTTTATACTTATGAAAATTATAGATAATTGTTAAGGAAATATACTTATGGAACCTAGGGAACTACCCTAGGATACATGTTTTTTACTTAAAAAAATTCCATCGCCTAGGTGACTAGTTGACAAGGCACCCCCCCTGTTGCCTAGCCTCGCTTTGGTGCCTTGAAACTATGAAGTAGACCAAGATGGTTTTGTCATGCACACAGAAGACCTTTGACAGTACCCTAGAGAAGTGATCTATTGCAGGTTGAAGGGGTAGGGGTAGCCCAAAAAAGGACATCAGTCAAATTAGTAAGAAATGAAATAATTTAAGTGCTAATAATTTAGCAATGGATATGCATTAAATACAAAATGGGATTCATGTAACCAACCCTATATGGTTGGGATGGGCTTGGATGATGATGACGATTGGATTTTATTTTATTTTTTTTGTTGTGCTTCTTATGTTACCAGGTTTGCTCTGCACTACATATTCTCAAATGTTAGAGATATTGTTTAGTACCTTTGTAACAAATATCCTGCTTTAATTTTGTATTTTCTTCTGCCTGGTATCTGCTGATGATGCTGTTATTCATGTCTTACTCATATTTCTTATTTCTGCTGGCAGTCAACTATTACCACATGCTGCAGATGTTGTCAGACTCCTAACAGAGTATTTCAGGCGATGTGCACTTCCAGCATTAAGAGTCAAAGTTTATTCAATCTTGAGGATTTTGTTGATATCAATGGGCGTTGGTATGAAGTTATTACTTGGAAACAACTTTTATACACTGTGCACGGACACACATTCTTCTAAGTTGCTATTGCAGTGCATAGTAGATATGAATGCTGCAGCATATTTTTCTTTTCCTTAAACTTCCCTTGGAGACGGGCCATTGCTTGATGCAATGGTAAAAATCTCAGGCTACAAGTTGAGAAAGTGGGTTTGAGTCTGAGAGCAGCTACTTTGTGCAAGAAAATGACAAAGGTTAAGTCCAGTCAACCCTAAAACACCCCAGATTGCTGGGACCAACATTTGGTAATGGTTCTTTTTTAAAACTTCTCCTGGGAGTAAAGTAACTGAAATTTGGCTTTATAGATGGAACTATTCATTCAAACCTTGAGATTTAGTCTCCTGTACAGCTGTCACAGTGCATGCAAAGGGGTTGAACCAAGCAATGAATAGGTCCTGGCTGGAAAGTTTTCTAAAGAAAAAACTTTATCTGCTTGTATGTTCTAACCTGACCTAAGTGAGAGACGTCTGCTCCACTGATTTAGAGAAATACACTCCAGGAACCTAGCTTTCCTGTATCCTTTTCTGGACTTTTTTATCTGCTTGCCGTTTCCTTTCTACTTGCCATTTCCTTTCTGTTTATCTATTATTTTGTTTTTATTGTGCTCATAAAGTGGGTCTCGTGGTATTTCTGATTAGTTATTGTTGAAGTTTGACCTGCCATAGAATTCTGTCTTGTTCGTTGACTGTAGAGTAAAGTAGACAGCAAGAAGTAGGAGGGGAAAGAAGAAAAGAGAGAAGAGAGAAAAGAGAGAGGCTGGTTCGAATTAGGGAAAAAAGTTAATCCCTTGATTCGGCCAGACCTATTATTATATTATTGACTTATTGAAAAAGACTTGAGTGCCCTTCTTTAAGTAAGAGGCACTCGAACTAACATAACAGTACACATCAGCATTCTCAACAAGTACAAAGACTGAAATACCCCTTCACTAACACCACTAACACTCCCCCTCAAGCTGGTGAGTATATATCATATAATCCCAGCTTGTTACATATGTAGTCCACTCTCCCCCGACTCAAGCCTTTTGTAAACAAGTCTGCCCACTGGTTTCCCGTACTAACATATGCAGTTTCTATCACCCCATTCAGCACCTTCTCTCTCACAAAATGACAGTCAACTTCGATGTGCTTGGTTCTTTCATGAAACACTGGATTGGAAGAGATATGAACCGCTGCCTGATTGTCACAGTAGAGCTTCATTGGAGTACTGATGTCATATCCTATCTCCTGTAGAAGGTTCCTCAGCCACACTAGTTCACAAGCAGTATGTGCCATGGCCCTATATTCCGCTTCTGCACTGCTTCTTGCCACAACTGTTTGCTTCTTACTTTTCCATGTTACCAGGTTACCCCCCAGAAAGGTGCAATAGCCTGTGGTAGATCGTCTATCAGACATAGAACCTGCCCAATCAGCATCGGTGTATCCTTCTACTACCAGTTTTCCACCACTTCTGTACAGCAAACCACGACCAGGAGCTCCTTTCAGATACCTCACAATCCTTAGCACTGCATTCCAATGTGGGACCAAAGGTTTCTGCATGAACTGACTCACCACACTAACCGCAAATGAAATATCTGGCCGAGTAATGGTTAGATAGTTTAGTTTGCCTACAAGTCGTCGGTATCTGCCAGGCTCTTCAAACACTTCACCTATATCACTGCTCAGCCTCGTATTTGTTTCCATAGGTGTCTCAACCGGTTTAGTACCCAACAATCCTGTTTCTTCCAGTAAATCAAGCACATATTTCCTCTGGCACAAATTAATGCCATGCCTGAGTGTGCAAAGGAAGCTGTGTTCTGCTGCGACTTGGATTGAACAAACCTCTCATACTCATCACGAGGAACACTCACCATCTCCTTGCCTGGACCATCTGAGGGAGTAGAAGGCATCGGGTCAGCTGACCGTTTCTCCCGTGTAGGGCTGAAACTGGTGTCACTAGTCATGGCATGGTTGGCCCACGTCGAGGGAGGACCATGTAAGTCATAGCAGTAGTTAATGGTATGTCCATCCAAACCACAGTGAGTACACTTCCGTGGACCCGAGCCACGTCCTCTACCACGAGCTCCCCCTGAATCTCTGCCTCCAGTACGACCACCACCACGGATGTGTGTAGATCCACCACTACCACTCCTGCCAGGCTGGGTTCCTCGAGTCCCACTTCTGCCACCTCGGCCTCTTGACACTGCAAATGCTGATTTATCGGAGACATTAGAGTCCATAGATCCAATGGAAGCCCTCCGAAGACGAGCAAACACCTCCTCTAAAGATGGAAGAGCAGATCCCCCTAGTATCTGGGCTCGTACTGGTTCATACTCAGACTTCAGCCCCACCAGAAACCGTGTTACATCAAGCTGCTCTCGCTGTTGCTGTTGAACTTTGACATCTGAAGTGAGAGGATGATAGACATTTAACTCATTACGGATATTCCTCACATTGGCATAGTACTCCTCAAGGCTCTGATTTCCCTGTTGCAGATTGAAGTATTCCTGATACAGTTGATATACCCTAGTGGTATTATCCTGACCTGAATACAGTTTCTTGGCATGATCCCACACCTCTTTGGCTGTGTCAAGAAACATGAAGTTCACACTGATTTTGGGTTCCATACTGTTCCACAACCATGTAATGATCTGTGCATCTTCCTGTTCCCAGTCTTCATACTCCTGAGAATTAGCGGGGGGTTTCTCCTCTCTTATATGCTTCACTTTCTTCTTCGCCTTCAGAAAAACCTCTACAGACTTGGCCCAAGGGACATAATTCTCTCCATTCAGTTTAATGGAGGTCATTTGGACATTCAGGTAGTCAGTAGATATCATGACACTAGGTTTACTATCACTGTTATCTGCCATTGCCGAACTCCCTTAATTCTGAGCACTGAATTAGGAGCACTACACACTGCACACTACACACAGACACTTCATCGAAATCTGCACACTGATTTCAACAGCTGAGAACTGCAACACCACAAACCCTACTCACCGAAGTCTGTACACTGATTTCAGCAGTATTAAATGTTGAAAACTACAACACCACAACCCCTACTCACCGAGGTCTACACACTGATTTCAGCGATATCAAAAGCTGAAAACCACACTTGTAACACCACCAACATTAATCCACAACTATAGGAAGCTTCACCATTAAGTAGACACTATTGCCATTCGAATCACACACAAACCAGAATAAACCCTAGCATAAACCCTAGCATACTGCAATCTGAGAACCCATCATGCGAACTGTACTACACCTCTCATGTATTCCATAACAAAAAAAATATATAAAAAAAACTTTACCTCATCGCCTGAAGGCCAACCATACGAAGGGCTGAGACACCACTGCACCACACGTACCAGCCCTAACTAGGGCTTAGAAACCACAGCAACCAATCACCAACGACACAATCGGAGGCATAGAGACCTCCTAGGGAAGAGGGCGATCACTCCTTTTCAGCCCTTTTCCCAGTCTCCAACTCACAACTGAGAACCCCAAGTGAAACCCTAATTCGAATGCGCAGAAGGCAGAATTCTAGCAAGTCTGATTTGGTGAACCTAGCTCTGATACCATGTTGAAGTTTGACCTGCCATAGAATTCTGTCTTGTTCGTTGACTGTAGAGTAAAGTAGACAGCAAGAAGTAGGAGGGGAAAGAAGAAAAGAGAGAAGAGAGAAAAGAGAGAAAGGCTGGTTCGAATTAGGGAAAAAAGTTAATCCCTTGATTCGGCCAGACCTATTATTATATTATTGACTTATTGAAAAAGACTTGAGTGCCCTTCTTTAAGTAAGAGGCACTCGAACTAACATAACAGTACACATCAGCATTCTCAACAAGTACAAAGACTGAAATACCCCTTCACTAACACCACTAACAGTTATGATGGCTCTGCAGGAATGGCTCAATACCTTGCCCAGGAAGTTGTCAGTAATGCTCTTGTTGATCTGGATTCTATTGCTCATGGATGTGGTGAGGCATCTTCTACCCCATGCTCAAAAGCTGCAAGTGAGGGATTGCTTCTGCCAAGTTATAGGAAAAGAAAGCATGGTACTATAACGGGGTTTTCTGAGGAGCAGCAGGGTGGAGTTGGTACAGAAATGGAAGCAGTGAAAGGCAAACCAATAACTCCAATTGCTGTCCAGACAGCTGCATTACAAGCATTGGAGGCTCTTCTTACTGTGGTATGTAGGTTTATGTTTCAAGAAGATTCTGGTGTTAGCCTGTGTATAATTATCCTTCATCTGTTATTTTAGCTAGTAACTTAACCAATATTCCTACATCTGTTGACACATGGAAATGCTTAATTTGCGATTTGCTTGGTCATCTTAAGAATATTTGCAGGTTAAAAATTCAATGAAGTAAATTATTACAAAAATTTGATTTTGCTTGTTGGACAGTGGAAAGATGTAACGATTTATTGCAGTCTATAGGGTTGATTCCATTATCAATTGATCTGGCTGTTGTTGTCGTTAGGATTTGTAACAGAAATCGAAATGGTTGGATTTAAGGGACAGGTACAAAGCATGTCTAAGTATTATATTATGCTTATTTATTACAAGGTTTTCTTGTTAAGGACTCATAGAACATCCTCAATATGTTTTCTGGAAATCTTCGTAAGTTGAAGACCTTCTCAAAATATCAAGTGGATATGAAGAGTCTTCACATGGGTAGAAGGGTGGCAATCTTAAATATATTCTGGGAAGACGGTCAGATGAAACCAGTAAGGGCTGGGCTTGAACTTATTTCTCTAAAGATGTTATCTTCTTGAAGGTGCTGACCATAAGGTGTTTAATTTTGTCTCAGAGTTGGGGAAAATTGATAAAATTTTACTATTCTTTTTATCCAACTAAAGAGGCTAATGATAAAAAAAGGTCACTACCCAATATTGGTCCTGATTATCTGGGGTCTTGGAAGGGGTGGAAGAACTGTTGGGTTTAGCAGATTTGTAATTTCATCTTGCAGATTTGCAGAATTTCTATGTTTATTTAGCCACAGTTAATTTGCTTTTTTATAGTAAAAGAAAAAACTTGGATTCTTATAACTGATTTCAGGAAAGTACTCGTATTATTAGTGGCTCCTTTGCAAATTTATGATTTATCTTGTAGATTTTTTGTATTTTTTGAAAGAAATTAGTTTAACCTTTATAGGGTGGTGCTCTGAGATCCGAGTGTTGGCGACAAAATGTTGATCTTCTTCTAATAACAGTGGCAACAAATGCCAGCAATGGGGGTTGGGCCAATGAAGAGAAAGACATTTTTCTTTTGTCTGATGAACCAACTTCCACTCGGACAGATTTTCAGCTTGCTGCATTACGTGCACTTCTGGCTTCTCTTCTTTCCCCAGCTCGTGTCCGCCCTCCATATTTGTCACAGGGTCTTGAACTCTTTCGCAGAGGTAAACCTTCCATGTAACTCTCTGTCTCTGTCTGTCTCTCTCTCTCTAACAATAGTTCGCTGAAGCATTGATGTTAGTTTTATTTACTCAGTTGGAAACCTGAGTCAACTGCATTCTGACTTATAATCTTTATCCTCCACTGAGATATTAATATTAGCTTCATAGCCTCATTCTAAGTAGATAATTTTTATGTGAATCAATCATTTAAATAAAAACAAGGTTTGGTTAGAGAATGGAGTGGTTGTTGTCTGGGCAACTAGCTAGGGATTTTAGGCCCAACCCACTGAAAGCCTAGTTAGTAGTTATGCAACTAGTAGGACTGCAACTCAGGCTTGATAAGATCGATTTGGGGCTAAATTGAGACAAAATTGAAATGTTCAATCAAATATTCAATCCTAAACTGACCTAACATAGATTGTTAAATGTGGCTTTGGTTGGGATTGAATTTTTGGATGAATCTAGTTGGGCTTGTTATGATATAATTGTATATGAAAGAAAGAGGGATGCTAGGATTTCAGCAATTGGCTGTAAGAAGGGTTTATTGATAAAGAAAGAGGGATGTGATTATTGTATGAGGACGATAACAGAAAAAGGAAGAAACCACATGACTGATGAGTTAAAACTGGAAGAAGCCACACTCATAATTATGTGTATAAAACTGAAATCCTAGCATCTGTCAGAGGTTTGGAAGAAAGTAAAATTTGTTGGGAAAGTAAAGCTTGATACAGCTGTCAAAGGGTTCAGCAGGGAAAGACATAGAATAATAAGAAAATTCAAGAAAAGCGTACCCCATAGGCACTTCACAAACTAAATTCAATTATATGGTAAGAAGGCCCATTTAGAGATCTATCAATGGGTAGGTCAACCCTTAAAATAACAACTAAAGATTCCTCGATGGCATGCACATTGGGCTATGTGGGTAGAAATTAGTGTGTTGCAGGGTCCAAGAAATAAATCATTGGAAGCATCTTTATAAAAGGTTGTTGTTGGACTAAAACCTTGAAGTTGTTTGAACCTTTCTCTTTGGATGATATTCTTAGAGACTGGCATTTGGTGGCATCTTCTTCTTCAGCCAGATTGTTGGTATCCTGGCAATGGTACCCACTTAGTCCTAATGTTGTTGAACTAATCTTTGATAGCTGTAGCTTGGGCAACCCTGGAACATCTTCTACTGGAGCAATTTCTAGACTGTCATTGGTCAATATCATGTGTTTAGGGCTCAGGCCATCAAAATTCCTTTAAAGCTGAACTGCTTGTGGTGGTAAAAGGGCTATGGTTAACAAGATCTCTCAACACATTTTCTTTGATGGGGGGGGGGGACTCGAAATTGGTAGTGCACTGGATAAAATGGCATTATTGTAAAATATTTAAGGAGATAAGGGTGCTGGGCCTGCTGGCAAGAGAAGCAGAAAATTAAATTCTCTTGGGGTTCATAGATCAGCACCTTCAATCTTGATAAAAAAACTAACCTTGATCATAAATTTACCCAGAAAACTCTGATCAGCACCTTCAATCTTGATCACTTAATTTTCTCTGATTCTTCCTGATTACCAAGAACACTCTCCAATCTTTGGACAGCTGCTAAAGACTTCTGGTAACCTCCAAGAATCAGCTGGAGGTATGATCTTTCCAAACTTCCAGGCCTAGATAATTCTCATGTGATCGGCTGAATTAGACCCACATGAGAAACCCTAGATCGAGTGCTTTGATACCAAGTAGTCGAACAAGACTACAACCTGTTTTAAGTGTTGATGAGAAAAACAAACAAAGATAGAAGAGGAGAGAAGAGAAGAGAAGGAGAGAAGAGGAACTCGAAGATAGAATTCTGAAAAAAGAGTGAGTGAACTAGCAATTGCCGCCCCACTCCTTATAATTTATATTCATATCCAATTAAATGTAAAAGGGCGGAATTACCCCTATTGCTTACATGGAAAAATAATAAGACAAATTAATAACATAAGTCTGAAATAACTACTAACTAACAAGCTGAAATAACTAACATAACAACTAACTGTATGGACACAGTGGGGACCACATCAGTGTTATCTACAAATACAATAAATTTTTTGAGAAAACAATCAATACAATAATCAAGTTATGATACCTTGATACATTTCCGTTTGTCATCTGTGTAGTCCTCAGCAATGGTGCTTGGGGTTTTTAAGCAACACCCTATGCAACCTTGCATTGATTAAATTTACGGCTCACAGTTTCCTTGCATTGACATGTTCCTAGTGCCTACCCGTCAACACTCCCCCCCCCCCCCACCAATGTTTATAGTCATGTCACACAATATAACAAAAGTGCATCTATCCATTTGAAGCTCACTCGTACAATATATATCACTCTCTCTAGTGAGTTTGCTTTATATATTCAATCCTTTTTGAATTGCCTACATTTCATTCTATTTGGCAACTGTCATTCTTAGAATTGATGAAAAAATCCATTCTTGCAACTTTTATTTTTATGGTCATAATTGTGTATATACAAAGAGAAAAAACAGGTCTTGGCTTATCAAAAATATACTTGCTAATCAGGCTTGCAGTGGGAAGGTTAGAATTGAAGTGGGACTTCCTGGCATAAGTTTTCTAACAAATAAAATTTGGCAGGCATCAGCTTTTCTTGTTTATTAGTTTCGAGTTTGTCATGAACTCTTCAAAGATCAGGCTGCTGGTCTTGAAATGGTGAAATCCCTAGTGCTTGAGAAGTTTTCTCCATAAGTTGCTTTTGACATCTAGGGGGTGTACGCCAATGTGAATGGTTTTGTTTTATAAAACAAAACAACTGCCATGTGATCGATGATGTAATCATCAGTATTAAAGTTTCAAAATCTCCAACTACACACAAACACACACCAAAACGAGAGAGAACTACTGTTGCAATTGCATACAAAATTGAAATTGACCGAGGAAAAATTACTCTTGAAGCAGGCATCAAGCTAGTCTTGTTTTAAAAATAGAGAACTACTGTTGCAATTACTCTCTTTTTAATCATGCTGCATATTCCGTTGTCCTTATTTTAAATTGTTGTCTTGGATAAACCATTATCAGGTAAGCAAGAAACAGGAACAAAGGTAGCTGAATTCTGTGCTCATGCTCTTTTGGCCTTAGAAGTGCTAATGCATCCTCGGGCTCTTCCACTGGTGAACTTTCCATCAGGAGATCATCCTGACTTTGGTCAAGGGTTTAACTGCAAATTTCCAAAAAATATATTCTCTAGTGGTCTGAAAAACAATAGCCCATTTCCAAGAGGTATACTGGGAAAGGATGAAATTGAACCTGAATCTAATGATGATGAACTATATAGCAGCTGGCTGGGGAATGACGAAGAAACTGAGGCTTCAGCAAGTATACCAGATAAGCATTTGGAAAGTAGGCAAGAACTTTCTGAAAAAGATGGTCGGCTGTCCACTGAAGATCATCAGGCAGAAAAGCACCCTTCTGATCTTCCAGCTGGTGCTCAATTTCCCAAGGAAGGTGATAGAGGGGCTACAGATGCTGCCCACATGGAAACAGGAGGAATTAAGGATTCAATCATGGCTCAATCAGAGAGAGTGCAGGAAATTATTCCTAATAATGATGTTCGGTTACAGGATAAAGATGTCATGGTTCCTACTGGTGATTTGACAGCAAATGTAGTAGAACCCAACAAAGGTAAAATAGAGAGCAGCGGGTCGGATTCTTCAAAAGCTACCCCTGCTTTATCCAGTGAGATAAATAACAAAGTTCTCATGGCGGCAGCTGATGCTAATGCCTTGCCTTCAGATCAAGGGAGTCTTCTTACTACTTCGATAGTCATTGAGAAAGGAAAGAAGCTTGTGTTGGAGTACAATTCTGATGCATCAAAGGATTCCTTCCCGGATATTGTTGATGGAGAGCCAGATTCTGATTAGCGTTTGAATGGAAGTTTTGATATTTCAAACATTCTTTTTAGGGGAGAAGAATGCGATACTGATATGTCGAGGGGGAAAATATTCTCACATAAGACTGGAACTTTTTTGTTAATGCATGTATTTTTTCTGTACTAAGCATTTTTTTTCTTAATTTGTTTACCCATGCCCTCGTTCCTGGGCGTGGAATGTGGAAATTCCTCACCAAGGAAACGGATTCAAGCTCAGAATGTAAATTATTAGCAATTAAAGAGTTTGCTGGTCTAAAAAAGCCTTTGTGCTGCAAAGCTGCATAAGCTTCAGGGTTTGTTCGTTTGTTTTGAAGTCTGACATATGAAAGTGTAATAATTACATTAAGAGGTATATTGGTATTGGTGAATTTTTTTTCCTCTAAACTCTGAATGCAGAGAATAATGTTATGAATTCTGAAAACTGTTAAATATCCATTTTGATCCCATATATAAGAGTTTGTTTGTCTTTTTGGGGGTATGAGTTAAGAGGAAACTCATAAACTGATTAAACTGATTAAAGACTGATTAAACTGTTAAATACCAATTTTCTCTTAATGTTTAAAGATTCCTCTTAAGAGATATGAGTTAAGAGGAAACGACCAGACCCTCAGTTTCTGGCAGTGATGATCATAAACTGATTAAAGACTTTTTTATCCCTTGAGACTGTCCATGGAAACTGTATATAGTTAAAAAAGAGAAGGTATCTTGTTTGATTGCACGTTGAGGTTCATTGTAACACCGTTGCCTCCACAAATCAACATGATAATGTAAACATTTTTGTCGTAATCATTTGAACAGGAGAATGTAAGACAATATCCTCTACCAATTGGAACATGCTGGGTAAAGGAAAATTCATATCAGTCAATTACAACACATTGTTGGTCACGTTCATCCAGCCACACATTGGGAACATCTCTTGTATAGCAGATCCGGCCTTGGTCAAAGGGCATAGCTTTTTATACAAGAGCTTCCCAATTTTAAGCTCTTCCCTTGCTTTAGGGACAATGCCACTACTTTTTGGAGTGTTTGCTAATCAAAATCTAGCTTGTAAATAAGTTACTAGGGATTCTTATCCAATGTTATCTCAAGACTCCTTTTTTAGGTAATGAAAAAGAACTCAAACCACAATGTTTTCGAATGTTATCCAATGTTTTTAAACTGCTATTGGTCCAAATGGTCAGGACCATTTGGCCTAGGAACTGTTCCGGCAATTGATTCCGTTTTACCCCAAACCTGAATGGCTGAATCGTCGATCAGTTTGCACCCATTTAACGGTTTTTTGGCTGCTTTTTATTTTAATTATTATTTTTTTTGTCAAAATGGGCTCTGTTCAAACTGGACAGTCAAACCATTGACCGAGAACCCGGTGGCTAGAACGGTTCTAGTTCCAGGTCTATTTTAAGAACAATATTGCCTTGCCAGATGGTTTTGTTTTGTTTTTGGAACTCACAGCTAGAACACTTCACATTGGAGAACACCCCTTTTAACTGTTCTCTTTCTGGGCATTCACAATTTCACATGATTCTTGTTTTGCTTATGATTATAAATCTCTCTTTCTCTCCCTCTCACACGCATAGATATTTATTCCCTTAATATTAGTGTTCCTTTTTTTCATTTTTAATTTTCTTTTCAATACATTACTGTAGCATTGATCATTATCAAAATATCAGTTGGTATTGGCCGATACTCGTCTGTAATTGAACGAACAAACATACAGAGATGCCAGATATTACTGATTGGACAACCATCTACCAGCGAATTCGAGTATTCTATAAATGAAATTTGGTTAAATATGTTTATAGTGGTAAGAAGCTAATGGTGTATGTTGCATTAATCCATTACCAGGAAAATGAAGTGTGTTATATTAACCATCTTATGGTCGTAGCAAAAACTAATTTGACCTGTTCAGGAGGATGTTGGTAGATTTGGAAAGTTAGGCAAACTGGCAAAGAGGATAAAAAAGAAAAAAAAGGCAGAGATCATAAACTTCTGATACAGAGCTAGGACAGTCGCTTTGGAGACAACTGGTTAGGTGAATCTGACCTCACGATTATTTAGTACTTCTAACTTGTTCTTGCTCGGCTTAGCATCACATTCTCCATGTAGGATGTTAATCAATGCAAGCTTTGGCGCTCTTGTGAATCTTACTTTTTAGAGTCACTCTTATCAGATCTACGTCTAGCAAGCAGGTAACAGTCATACATTAAAAAAAAAACGGCAAGACCAAAACAATATTTTAATATAGGACACGGGAATTAAGGTCAAGTGAATAATTATAATTTTCATCCACATGGTGAAGATCTAATTTTGCTAATTATTCCCTTGCGATATATGTGGGAGTGAAAGCATTGCAACTAGCAGAAATTTGGCATGAGAGAGAGAGAGAGAGCAGAACTGAACTAATAGGAACTATCCATCCAGCATGGTTAGATGATCCACGTTCCAGGCGTTCAAATGGGATTAGAACCCAGTGAGGAATTCATCAAAATTATCTGATAATCCAACTTGAGAAAAAGGCATGCAAGGTCTGTGGATGCAATGCATATTCATTTAGGGTAGTTGATAAACTGACATGAAAGCATCGTGCACTAATAAGAGTACAAAATAATTGAAGCAACTAAACCACTAATGAGCTCAAAAATTGGGCTAAAGAGTTGCTGCATAAAATGAATGTACAGAAGTTAGGCTCCCTTGCATGAACATATAGAGACGAGAATTATGGCCTTAGTTAAATTAAGTCAAATGGGGGCTCTACCACATAAGCATATAGAAGGTCTTGGAGTAACCTTGAAAGGGCGGATAGAAATTGAACAGAGATTTGTTTAATTTAATGTGGCAACTTTTGTTAGTTTTTTCATGTGTCCTTGTTATATTTAATGATTTATTGTATAGAATTGAAGTTTGAATTTACAATGGATTTGGCACTAAACAGAATGGAATGGCAAAACAGGATTCATGTAGCCAACCCCATATGGTTGGGGCAAGACTTAGATGATCATGATAATGTCAAACAAGTTCTCATGCTATCAAGTATACACTAAAAAAGGTATCACAGTTGTCAGATGAGTACAAGAGAAATTGCGGAAGAAAATTAGAAGCAATGAAATAACTACAGGAGATTAAAACAACTATTGAAAATAAGACCCAAATTGATATGAGATATACGGACATTACTTGAATTGTGATTTATGACAACTTAAATCATATTTCTCTTCTATCAGCGGTACAAATGTAAGCAGATTTTTCATAAACAATAAATACTTGTTGAGAATTAAAAGATGGATATATTGAAGATATTATTATCTGCCTTTGAAACGAGTGAGACTGCCGCTGGCGCCTGCTGGTGTCTTCTCCTCCTTGAAAGGTTGGGTAGATGCATCACATAGACTGGGCAACCTTGGAACGCTACCCTTCCCTTTCTTTGCATTTGGTCCTAATTCCTCTATCATGTATTTCCACCCATCAATAGGTCTCCTCCGGCTAAATATGTGAGATTTGATAAAACTGGCAATCTGCACCCAAAATGATGGACATGGATCACATGCCAAATAAGTGAAGACGAAGATGAAATGGTCTCAAGGCCAAATTCTCATTAAAAGTACACTTGTATGCTCACTTTTTTAGTTTTCCCTCCATAAATCAGACATGATTCTTGGATGGGCCACAAACAGTACAACACAACACATTGGAGAAACCACAAAACTTAGTTGCTTTGTCACATAACTTGAAAAGCTGGAAAATAGATAATGTTTCAATGAGGAAATAAAAATCCACTAATGAGATGGTTAGGATCACTGGGTTAATATGATGTAATTGCATATGGTTAAAGGAACAACAGACAGGGCTATGACCCAGCAATAACTGTTCTGGACCAATGAATTTGGTGCACAATTATAGTGCTGTGGATATTGGTTGTCTTTTACATAAATCACTAGCCATTGATTATGTATTACTGAAAAACAAAGTACAACAGCACATATTGTGGCATACCTGAAATTTGCTAAATGCAATTCGACGCTCAAATTCTTGAAGGAGGATGTCTTCTTCCCTGTGTGACATCTCCCAGATATTCCCCTCCTGAGATTTAGATGTCGTTTCCCAACCATCCGGCTTGGTTTTGAACTCAGAAGTACTTGGGATCTTTGAGTTGTCTACGTCATTGTTAGCAAGGTCAAAAATCCTGCATTTAGTGGAGAAATTAGCATAATTTCATTTGAGATGCTACCACTATTAAACTGACAAAAAAATGCTACCTCTATTAAGTAGCACAATCGAGATTACAAAATTATATAGTAATCTCAAAAATTGAGCTATTTGACATCAAAGCCAAATGGTTTATGTTGAGTTGGGCCGATTTCTAGTTATTGGGCCAAGTTATTTATTTCTTATTTTTAAGTTGTTAAGTTAGGAAGTTGTTGGGCTTTAGGCCCATTAGTTTATGTTTTAAAGTTGTAACTGTTCAGCTACTTAAGTAGCCACCCTACTAAGGGCATTCTTGTAATCTCTTATTCTTTTAAGTTGAGTATATAATACAAAGAGAGGTTGGCGGTCAGAACTAATTCAATTCTGGTTGACATCCAACTCCTTTTCTTCTCTACTGCTAAAACTCTTCACCTTCTTCTTTCTCTTCACAAGGAATTTATTAAAACTACAATCAGTGATTTCTACTTGGTATCAGAGCAGGCCGAAGGTTCATTGAGCTGTTCTATCATGCAGCCCTAGATCGGACAACTACATGGTGATTTAAGAGGTTAATCGAAGATCTCAGGTAAGCCCAGTTTTTGGATTTTTTGGTGGATCTGTTTGTCCTGTAGCTGGTCTAGGGCTTCCATCAAAATCAGGAGAAACTGGAGAAAGGGGGAAAGTCCTGTTTCTGTTGCACTCTTCAATTTTGACCTAGGAAGTGGCGCCCTAATTTTTTAGGGTTCCTTGGAGTTTTTTGAGGGGGGCGGTTCAAGTCCTACCTGTTTTGGAGGTTTCTGGAGAGAGCGGTTGCCTCCACTTTCTTCTCTCGTCTTGCAGAAAATGAATCTTTTGTAGGAGGACCATCTAGGGCACTAGAAGGGTGTCGTTGGTACCAAAAGTGATTTATTTGATATTCTTGCATATTACAGTAACCTTCTACCCCTTTTTTGATAATTATGGAGGGTAACGGAGTTGAAAACAAGCCCAGGAGTGAAATGAGACTAGTGAGAGGAGGTGTCGGAGACCTTTTCGGGGCTGGAACCATTGTTACAATTAAGTTGGATGGTTCAAATTACTTAGAATGGTCACAATCTGCAAAGATGGCCATTGGTACTCGTGGGAAGTTAGGGTATATCACTGGTGAAGAAGTGAAACCCGAATAGACTCGAAAACAAGAAGGGAAATGCTCATATGGCAGTCACTGGTGACATACCAGCCCCTCCCACTGTAGCTACTCTAGAGTCTATTGCAGCTGCTGTAGTGAGGGCCAAACTTGAGAGATATGTGCAGTTCCTAAATTAGCGGGATACAGTCAGTTCTAATTCAGTAATAGGTGAACAGCCACGTACAAGTGGTTTTGGTGGAATACACTCTACTTCCTTTACTTATACATGTAGTTCACATGCCACTGCAAATTATGTTTCTACTACAGGTAAGGAGGGGCCCCCTTGGATTATAGATTCTGGAGCCTTAGAGCACATGACCCATAGTTCTACTATCTTTTCCTCTTACCAACTCTGTTTTGGTAGAGACAGAGTCTCCACAACTAATGGATCTCATGTTCCCATTGCTGGGAAGGGGTCTGTCAAGATTAATGCTTCCATTTCCCTTTCCTCTGTCCTTCATGTTCCCAGATTGAGTACTAACTTGTTATCTATTTGTAGTTTGACTAAGAACCTGAACTTTCAGTAATTTTTTTCTCTTGGCCATTATATTTTGCAGGATTTGGATTCAAAGAGGACGATTGGGAGTGGTTGTGAAGTGAATGGAATCTACCTCCTGGATGTGCTTCCTCCTCATCAGGATCATCATGGCAGCAGGGATAGTGAGTCAGGGTCTATGAGTCAGATTAAGCTTTGGAATAATCGTTTAGGTTATCTGCCTTTTTCTTCTTTGAGTTTCTTATTTCCAAAGCTTTTTGAGTCTGTTAATTTGTCAAGTCTGGAGTGTGAAGCTTGTCAACTTGGAAAACATTGTAGACATTCCTTTAAAGCTAGTAATAAAAGATGTTCATCTCCTTTTGATGTTATTCATTCTAATGTGTACCTTATCATGTTCCTTCTATGGGTGGTTATCGATATTTTCTCTTATTTGTGGATGATTTTTCTCGATATTCTTGGATTTACTTAATGAGATCCTGAGATGAGGTACCATCCTTGGTAAGGCAATTTCATCAGATGGTGCTAACGTAGTTTGGGATACGAATAAAGGTGTTCAGATCAGACAATGCCAGGGAATATTTTAAAAAACATCTTGCTTCGTATCTGTTAGAATATGGTGTTGTCCATCAGAGCAGTTGTTCCTACAGTCCACAGCAGAATGGTGATGCAGTAAGGAAGAACAAGCACATTGTTGAGATTGCAGAAGCATGATGATCACATCTACAGTTCCAATTCGTTTTTGGGGTGATGCAGTTCTCACAGCAGTCTTTTTGATTAACAGGGTGCCCTCCCGTATACTTGGATTCAGCACCCCATTTAGTATCCTTTTTCCTGAGGGGGAGATGTTCCATGTTCGTCTCAGAGTGTTTGGGTGTGTTTGCTTTGCATAAATTCTTGGTCCTCATCGTTCAAAGCTTGATCCGAAGGCAAAGAAGTGTGTCTTCCTTGGATATGCAGAAAATCAGAAAGGGTACTGCTACTATGATCCAGTCTCTGGGAGTTGGTATGTTACTATGGATGTCACCTTTTTTGAGTCCACATCCTTCTTCTCGAAGAAACCTTCTTAGGGGGAGTGTTTTGGGGAAGTGAGTGAGCAGTCTATCCCTCTTCCGGTTCTAGTTCCTGTTTCCACTCCTGTGTCTGATCCTCCTATGTCACCTACCTTACCACCTCCCTTGCGTCTTGCTTCTCAGCGTTACTCATGACAGAGACTTCATAGGGAGGTTGATTCCATTATAGCAAAACTTACATCACTTCCTATCGGTTCCTTGGAGACTCCAGATTCAGTTGGCATGGATTCAAGTATTCCTCTTGATCCCTCTACTATTTCAGTTCCCATTGAGTCTACTAATCCCATTACAAATAACCTGGACCTTCCTATTGCTCTTAGAAAAAGGGAAGAGAAAGTGTACTGCTCATTCTATTTCACAGTATTTATCCTACAGTGGACTTTCTCCTTCTTACTGTGCTTTCTTTTCCTCTCTTGACTATGTGTCTATACCCAAGGATGTCAGTGAGGCTCTCTCCAAACCTGAGTGGAAGACAGCTATGCAGGAAGAGATGGAAGCCTTAATTAAGAATCAAACATGGGAGATTGTGGATCTACCTGAGGGCAAGGAAACTGTTGGATGCAAATGGGTTTACACTGTCAAATATAAGGCAAATGGAAGTATAGAAAGGTATAAGGCCAGACTTGTTGCAAAAGGGTACACACAGACCTATGGCATTGATTACTTAGAGACCTTTGCACCAGTTGCAAAGATGACTTCTATTCGGATACTTTTTTCTCTTGCTGCCACATACTCTTGGCCCCTGTTTCAAGTTGATGTGAATAATGCTTTCCTAAATGGAGATCTACAAGAGGAAGTGTATATGGATCTTCCTGTTAGTTTCTACAGTGATGCTGAAAAGGGAAAGGTATGCAGACTTAAGAAGACACTTTATGGTTTAAAGCAGTCACCCAAAGCATGGTTTGACAGGTTCAAGAAGGCCTTGGTTGCTTTTGGCTACTCTCGGACTCAATTTGACCATACCTTGTTTCTGAAGCAGAGGGGATCCTTGGTGTCAGTCCTAATTGTTTATGTGGATGATATTGTTGTCACAGGGAATGACCTAAGTGAGATTCACAGTTTGAAGAAGAATCTACACAGGGAATTTGAAATTAAGGATCTTGGAGAGCTTAAGTACTTCTTGGGCATTGAAGTTGCAAGATCAAAACATGGAATCTTCATTTCTTAGAGGAAATATGTTCTGGATCTTCTACAAGAAACAGGAAAGATTGGAACAAAAGCAGTCAGTACCCCTATTGGTCAGAATCACAGAATTAATGCATCAGAAGGTGAGCTGGTAAAGGACATTGGGAGATATAAGAGACTTGTGGGGCGGCTGTTGTATTTGTGTATGACGAGACTAGACATCTCCTATGCAATGAGTGTGGTGAGTCAATTCATGCATGCCTCACGAGTCCAGCATTGGGAGGTTGTTGACAAGATTCTTGCTTATCTGAAGGGAAACCTAGGCAGAGACATACTATTTGTTGATCATGGACAGTTGAAGCTAGATGCTTATACATATGCTAATTGGGCAGGATGTCTTGATGACAGGAGATCTACTTCAAGAGTCTGCACCCTTGTTGGGGGTAACCTAGTCTCGTGGAAAAGTAAGAAACAAACAATGGTGGCAAGATCAAGTGCAGAAGCAGAATACAGGGCATGGCACATGGAGTTTCAGAACTTCTCTGGATCCATTCCTTGTTAGGAGAGATTGCTGTACAGGCAAAAGAACCTATGATGTTGAAATGTGATAATCAAGCAGCAATTAACATTGCCCATAACCCAGTTAAGCATGACCAGAAAAAGCACATTGAAGTGGATAGACACTTCATCAGAGAAAGGGTGACTTCTAGGGAAATTTGTCTCCCATACATTGCTTATGATCTGCAGCTTACTGATGTTCTCACAAAAGGTGTTGCAAGAAATAAGCTGGAGCATGATCTACGTAAGTTGGGAATGTGTGACATTTACTCCCAACTTGAGGGGGAGTGTTGAGTTGGGCTGATTTCTAGTTATTGGGCCCAATTATTTATTTTTTATTTTTACGTTGTTGGGCTTTAGGCCCATTAGTTTATGTTTTTAAGTTGTAACTATTCAGCTACTTAAGTAGCCGCCCTACTAAGGGTATTCTTGTAATATCTTATTCTTTTAAGTTGAGTATATAATACAATGAGAGGTTGGCGGCTAGAACTAATTCAGTTCTGGTTGACATCCTACTCCTTTTCTTCTCCTCTTTTCTTCTCTACTCATTTTCTCCAGTATTAATGAATGCATAGCTGAGCACTTCATAGGCTTTGACATCCTCACAAAATTCAGAAGGGTTCAAATGGCATCATCAGTCTAACACTTTTGTATACGAAGAAACAATCTCTAATACATGAATCAGTTAGAACAAATACCATAACATATACGGCATTATTAGGTGGAAAAGAGAAATAAAGGATATGCATTTCCTGCACACTGTATTTGTGAAGGGCATGCACAGATGAACTCAGAGAAAGACATCATAGGTTCATGGTTATTTGGATAGCAACAGCACAGAGTTGCTGCTAAATTTTCTATTTTTCCAAAAAATACCATATCTCAATTAACTTTAAAGAAGCATCCAGTTTGTGAAACTGTATTTTGATGATCAAACCATATTGAAGGCATAAGTTATAATTGCCAATTAAAGCACACCTGAAGATCTAATCAAGTCTTTCTGGCATTTGATACGCAGAGGCATCACCATGGACTTTTGGAAGCTCAAAATGAAGACTTACACAAGCAACACGAAGAAAATTATACCAAATGTATGTTAGCTTCAGTCACACCAAAAGAATCGTTTAGCTCCTCAGTTCTTTTGCAAATGGAAGATAGGTACACCAAGTTTTTGATTGTCAACCTTGGCTGTCTGTATTTGGTCCCCTTCATTCCAAAAATTTTCCAAGGCTAGGGTCTTCTCTTTTATGCATTAATAAATAATTTGATTGTTGTTCCCGAACAAATAAATAAATAAATAGGCCACCCAGTATGCAGAAAAAAAATCATTCTAGGCTATTTGTAGTATAGTTATAGTCAATGCAACTTCTGCAGCTAAGATGGAAAAAGACACCAGAATATATGTAGCCAATTTGCAATGACAATGAACTCAAGAACGACCCAGATTTTATTTTAAATATATAAATGAGAGGAGTGCTACATTGTAATTTCATGTCTGATATATTCAAAAGTTCGGAAACTAGCCTAAGTCCAAGTTCAACATTTAGAAACCCACCGGTGGGTGCTAATACAATACTACGGCGTTTGTAATAGATGCAAAACTATACCTAATGGGCGAAAACCCTAATAACTAAAAGCCGGTGAACCACAGAACTAGCAGCAAAATTGCCATTTATTAATAGGAAATCTTGTTAATCAGTATCTATTTTCCCCTACTCAATAGGAAAGAAAAGAAAAAGGAAATTTCCAATTTTGTATAAAAATGAGGAAAAAAGAGCAAAGAAGAATATACTCAGAGCAGCTATCAAGCAATCTCTCGATATCATCAGCACCGCCGCCTCCAGAGGAGAATGAACCCGCCAACTTGGCCTCCTCCCGCTTCTCGATCTCTTTCATCCACAACCCGGCGTGAATCTTCTGCTTTTTCAACCTGTAATCTTTCTTCATATTCTCCACGTTGTAAAGAGAGCTCTCTTTCTGCTGCTGCTGGTGGATTGTCTTCGGAGCCCTTCTTCTCTCGTTCCAATTGTCGTTCATGTCCTCAACGAACGCCTTGGTTTCTGCGTCCACGTCCGACGGGAGGACCACAGTAGGGGTATCAGAAGAGGAAGAGAAGTTGACGTCGCTCTCCCAGGGATCCCTGTTGTGCTTGTTGGAGGATAATGTGGCGTCCTCAGGTAGCCAAGCCAATTCCCAGGCGTCGTTCCATTCGTCCTCGCCTTTGGATTTGGTTGTTATCGTTCTCAGATGGATACTTCCGGGATTGAGAATGGATTTCTCTGATGAGATAATGAGGTGCTGTAATGGAGTACTGGCCATGGAGAGGCGTCTCAGGGTCTGCATTTCTATTTCGTTCCTAGTCTCTCTCTCTCTCTCTCTGCTCGCTGGAAGAAAGCCCTCTTTAAGTCTTAACCCAAACGTTCGCCCTTCGTTAATTATCTATCAACTATGAGCTATGAACATGGGAGGACGGACAGGGTGTCCGGATCGAGCCCGGATCCTTACTGCAGTGCAGTGGGTAAACCCATAAACTCAACTCGGGGTCGGGGCTGTTGTACGTACCTTCTCCGTTGATTTACAAAGGGAGGGAGGTGCAAGTAAAAGGATCTTCTAGACATCTGATGGAGTTTGGGTGAGATCACACCTTGTATGCGTATCTTTCTTTGCTCCATTCTCCATCCATGATAGAACCCTAGACTAACAGAATATGATCTTTTTAAGTAGATCTTTCGACAGCCTGGTATCCCGATCTATTGTGGTTTATAAGGCTGTTAAACAAATGGTTTTAGACGCAAAAAGATGAATGAAGCTCCCTGATATTTGGCCATTTTAGACTTCCACGAGCTTTTTTTGGGGCACGGGGTCCGTCGTAACCAAACCGAAAAAAAAAAAAAATGAAAACAAATTTTGACCTTCCAAAGTCCAAACATTTATGAATGTAATTGCCTATAAGGATAGCTGCAGGCCTATGTTCAACTCCCCCCAGGATGGTGTACCGTGTATGTTGATTGATTGCATTATTGTGGCGAGCTACTCGACATTGTACATTTGATGCAAAAAACAAGAGAAAGATGTCTTTGCAATAACAGGAGATACAAAAATAGCAGAGCCACTAGCAAGTATTATTGTTATAGGTAATGGGCTAGTTCGGATTTAGAAAATAAATAAGTAATTCGATTATAAAAGTTTCGCCGCCAAACATCAACCCATTCTGCCATGACAGACAAAGGACTTCTCAGTTCTCAGCTTTTCACGCTGCTTCTGCTTGTCTAATTGCATTGACATTTTACTTCGAATCACAACTATGAGGCAATGGGAATGAACTTATTAAACATGGAAGCACAATGCTTTACCTTTACAACTGATGTTGCATTAGAAAATTGAGAATCTAATGTCACTGTAAGAGTTCATTATAAGCACATTTAGATCAATTTTAATCACGTTGCATACCACAATATCCAGTCTCTGTAAGAGTGTCAAGTCTCTAAGCTACTATTTTATGGTTATCAACATCACTAACCAAGCTACCATGGTTTAGTCGAAATTCTGCATTATTGATCAAGTAGCACACTAACACCGTCAGTGTAAGTTAAGGCAAGAGTGTGAGATATATATGTTCATTCTAAGAATCATCTTCTACTTCAGCTGCATCAAGATTGTTCTTTTTATCGGTTTCATCTGAATCAAGATTCATGGATCTGCTTATCAGCCCTTGAGCTTCTGTAAGAGCCGACTCCTTTGCATCTGCAGCATACAAGATCTTCTTTATTGTCATTGCCATCTGCATGAAGAATTAAACACCATATCATGGACCCAAGCCTTACAGCCACCAACACGTGCTGATTAGTATGGACCCAAGGCTTACTTTAATTGTAAGCACAAAAACCCAGACTGATGGTTAAATTCAACAAGAGAGTCAATTATAGGAGAATCCTATTTAAGGAGTCCGGATCTCCTGCCCACGTTTATTGCAGCCACACATGGAGAACATCTCAACCTCTGCGGAGATGTTCTCAATTCACGGGGGTAGTGTGTTGTGGGTAGACGTGGGCAAAATTCTTGTGGGCAGGAGATCCACAAGTACGCCAATAGCATGGACAAAAAAAAAATTGAGTTGGAATAGAAACCAATTTGTCCTTTTTTCTCCTTAAGGTTCCGAAACAATGATTTCTCCCTACAAAACCAGCTTGTGCCTATTGCTTCAATACAATGATGTTTCTCAAAAAAAGAAAAAAAAAAAAAAAAAGAAGTGGAATCGTACAGACATGCAGTGCATGGAAATTCTGGATGCCCCTACACCAATAGTAGTCAAGTACAATATTAGTTTTAGCAAGGATGCAAATATAGATGTAAAATGCCAATGCTTACCCATTTTCAACTGGTCAACAGTTCAATAAAAGTATAAAAGCCCTCACTTAGTATATTTTACTTAGCTTTAGATGCTTTTCATGTTAAAGTTTAGTCATAACAACCTCATATTATATAAAGAGCAATAAGATCAGGCTCACTTAGGTCTAGGGATACAAACGGATCGGATTTGAATCATGGTATATCCGAATCCGATCTAATACTATGAATGGCATATCCGATCCGATCAGATCTCATAAACACTGATTTGAATTTGAACCCGATGAGGAAGTCAGAGATATTCGGATCTGATCCAATCCAATTTATTTTTTTAAAAGAATTAATAAATTATTAAAGACAAATGAAATGTAACATTTTAAATAAAGAAAAAACAAAAAATACAAGTATCTTTTCAACTATTTTCATCTATATATACAGTTTTTTTATAAAAAAAAATAAATAATATAACAAATTTACAAAAATGCAATATAAATAACATATATATATAGGATCAAATAGAGGTGATCCAAATTCAATCCGGTCCATAGATCCGAAATGGGGATATCCGAATCCGACAAAATAGGATTGGGCTTCAGACCAATCCTATGTTTGGCTTGGTATCTGAATCAGATCATGATCTGATCCATTTGCCACCCTACTTAGGTCAAGTCACCAAAGTTCCTCACCCTATGTGGCTTGACATTTTCCAAGCTGAGTCAACCCAACAGTCATGTTGGATTACTTTAACTCCAGGCTAAACCCAACTTAAGTTGCAACACTGTTAATGAAATGATGTCTTTCTTTAATTGAAAAGAATAATAGAAGTACTTACTAGGTTAGGCTACTGCATATGCTTGAAATTTCATTATAAAATAGTTTACAGTTAGAGGAAAATGTTATAATGTATGTCATCATGAGCACCATTGGATTGTTTAGAACAAGTATGTTAGTAAAGAAACCACCTACCGGCAGGTTCTCCAACTCAGGATTTCGACAAAGGATTTCAATCTCCAGTAACTTTGAAAAGTAGAAATCTCTCTCTTTCTCCAAATGATCAACAGAAAGCTTGAGGTCCATGATCTGCACGCAAAAACATAAAACTACAATTTACTTTATCTCTCTCTCTCAATAAAAAAAGGAAGAAGAAGAAGAAATCATATAGTTACATTGTATGCTAACTGCTAAGAAAGATCAAAAAAGAAAAGCCAAGACCGGGCAATATCTTCCTTCACAATCTACTGGAATGAAAAAGAAATGAAATTCTAGTGGTCATCTGCAATATCTATATTTATTAATTTTGAGGAAAGGAAATCATTCTAACTAGCAAAAGAGTACTGAAGCTCAATAGTACAAGTTAAATGCTTAAAAAAATCCACAGTTCCAACTAAGACTAGTAAAGACTGACAATCCTAATACTAAGCAATCCTTGTGGTGTTATAAAAATTTCATATTGCAGTCAAGTAAAGGGGTTCTGCTACTTTTCGTTCTTATCATTGATTAATATGATCCACATAATGGTACAGACTGATGGTGGCTCAGTTGGTAGGATCTCCAACTTGTTGTGGCAGAGTCCTAGGATCAAATCCCACTGCCACCAGGATTGGGGGGGTTAAGGGGATGGGGGATGGATTACCCCCCATTGTGTAGCTCCATGAAAAAAACTGCTACAGTATGATCCACATAATGGTTGGTACTAGGATCCACTTGTAACTAAAGCCCAAGCAATGGTGGACATATGCAATAGATGATATGCTACAATGTTATGCCCCCATTACAGTTGAAATACAGCACACAAGAAGATATCCCCATTCAGCAGCCTACTAACACCAGTACCTGATCAGACAATTCCTGAATCTCACGAGCAGAATTAGCTACAGCTGGCACTGAACCACTTTTCCCTTGCTTAGGTCCTATGTGAATCAATGTGATTCAGATTAAGACAATGAGATCAGAATACAGCGCATCCATATGAAACATAACCATTGCATAGTGAAACATGCTGACCTGTCTTGGAACCTGTTCCATTGCCCAAGCCAGCATTATTAGCTAAGCTGTTTACTTGAAGAGATTTTGAAACTTTGTGAGAACCCTTGGGGTTGCGTTCCTTCCCACCCTTACATCTTCTTTCCACTGGATTATAATTCCTTAAGGAAATACTAAACGGTTAGGACCTTGGGAGATTTAAATATTGAAAAAAGGAGTTGGTAAAGATAAATAAAATAGAAGTATAGATACTGCAGAAAGATAATAAGACAAAGAAGATAAACTGCCTACTCATTCATAATGCCACCATTTACAGAGTCACAGTAACGTTTCAGCCATTGTAAAAACTCCAAGTTGTCCAAAGGTCGCCCTTTTACAAGTTTGTTGACTTCAATATGCTGTCATTTACACCAATTAATAATTGAAATAAAAGCATATATCCAGATGAAAATTCAAATTTTAAATACATAGTACAACCATATGCTTAAATGATCATTGCAAAACTCACCCCTTAGGCTTAGTTTGGAAGGAGTACAAATACAAATATGTACAGTGCAAAACCTTGTATTTTGTATATATTTGCACTGTACATATTTGTATTTGTACTCCTTCCAAACTGAGCCTTGGAAAAATTTGAGGAGTTGAGTCTTGGCTCTATTGCGCTGTCAAATTCCAGTTAACAAAATTTATAGGTGGGGAAGACAATTGTTACCAAAACCAAGATTTAAAAACATGAGCTTGTGAGTGCACAATTAGTAATAATCATCTAAACCAGGTTCTACGATTACATCACATTATAGCTTATTGTGATGACATCCACTGAAACATACTTGCCATTAGGCCAGATTATTCAGGCACATAAAGGTGTAAAAAGAGTATCTCAAGTGACCTTTCATCTCAAATTTATTATCCCTTGATTGAACCTCAGCTAAACATGACAATCTCAGCATATAAGAATGTAATACCAACCAAAAACTAAAATTAAGCAGAAAGGAGTCTAATTGACAAAGGCATAAACTAAAAAATATATAACCCACAGTTTGAAGAAAAATCAATATTTTTACCCCTGTAACAAGGAGAATCTATTTTTTCCAAATCTGCCATTCACATAGAACCAATATAAGGTTAGATTTATTGCCTATTTCTGTCCACAATCTGCCTTGACTTCAATTACAATTATCTCTTTGTTATTTTCCACCTTTCCTCCTAGAAGTACAAAATCCTTAATTTGAAGCTGGTTGTTTAACACTTCAGCCTATTTATCTGATTACCACTGGCCATTAATTCATATCATTAATGTGTTTATAAGTTTATGGTGACAACCTCAATTTATAGAAAGGGAAAATGCATACACCAATCATACATTAAAAATAATCCCAACCCGGGATGTCCTATGCCCAAAAATTGGCACAATCAGAATTGACCTAATGATCCACTGGAAAGGACTTCTTATAGACATTCAAATATTATTTGGATATTCATAATCATAATACCAGTTGACTTCATCATGGACCACAGTTGTAGTCTAAAAGACTGAGAGTATTAGTATTAATCATTTCTCTGAAGAAAATGAGACTAAATGAGGCTATTGGCTGATGGCTGTGAGGAATTCAAGGTTATGTACTTCCATTGGAGACACAAATAGGAAACACTTCATTCAGTTTTTACGACTAATATTTAGCAACACCGCAATAGGATCCTAACCTTGTATAGATGAATAATAACACTGAAATAAGTTCCATACACAAAAATCCAAATGGAACTTAATCTGGCAAAGCATAAAAAGGTCTGATATGGAAAATAAAATAAACATCAAATGGCATTACTAATAATATGTGCAACTTGAGATCCATCAAAAGGACTATCCTCACTCCAGATGGAGCTTGAGACTCAGCTGGAATCTCCTGTCAAATTAGAAGCAGATGACAAAATTACCTTCTCTATTTTTAGTTTGTTAAATACTTCTTGTAGAACCTTGTAATTCTGGATCATGTCATATTCAGTCCTGGCATCAAAATTCACCTAAAATAAACTGGGATAAGCATACTATATTTGCAATAAAAGATGCAGAACACAAAACTACAAATCACATGCAAGTTGATACCTTGTGCATTGGAACAACTCCTGGATGGGTCATGTCCATCATCTGACACTGAACAGCACCCGATGCAGCCTATTCACAATCAAAAAGGAAAAAAAAAAAAGAAGATAGAATCTGATGTGAGGAGAAAAACATTGGCAGAAACTATATAGAGTCTGATTTATCAAAAAAAAAAACTATATAGAATCTGCATCTTAGTCATTGATATTGAAGCATAATATATACATGTACATGTACATTTAGATGCTATGAAGATTTTATCTGTCTATAACATATAAAGCAGATACTTGCATTGGGTTCCGTGCAGATCATAAAGTTAAATCCAAATTCCATACATGGATGCATAATTAGCACTTGCTTGAACACATGTATAGTACATTCTCTTACACTAGTACTATATAAAGCATATATTTGCCTTGGGTTCTATGCAGGTGATAAAAGTTAAATCCAAATACCATATATCATATATGGTTAATACTTACTTGTGCATGTGCATAGTGCGCGCTCTTACACTAATTTATATATTAAAAAAGCAAATTTGAACTACATATAGGCAATTCAATACAGTTTTTCCGACCAGTCACTAACCCAGTCAGTTAGACCGATGACTCTGGTCACAATTCTGGTTTTGGTCAACATCTAACCCGCTTTACCACAAAAAGCCATGGACTTGGTCAGCAGTCATTACTGAGTCACCAGGTTTTGTATTGTTTTATTATTATTTTTTTTGAATACTTTTAATAGTCATGACATCACAGGTTGACCTGTAGACCCAGATGGTTGAACTGGTGACCTATTCAAAGGGAAAAGTGGTTCAGCCTTTGGGACAGGTTTTCTCTACATTTTTTATCAATGTTTTTTTTTTCTACATATGAAAGTATATTGTATTACATATAAAGGGGAAAGGGCAAAATGGCCATGAAGGGCATTCAATATAACCATAACATTTCATCAAGAATTATATTATTGATATATATAACAATGAACTTCGGATCCCTGTTCCTTAGACATGCATTAATGCACTCACTCAACAAAAAGCACGGAAACCCATGTTAAATTTCTCAAATTCAAACAACGAAGAATAATCGCAGATTACATGAGGGAGGAGAAAGCTCGAGAAAACGCTAATTGCGGTTCGCATGCGCTTCCCCCCACTCACATACAATTACAGAAAGATTCAATTTCCCCGCGAATCAGTTTCCCACTAAAAATTCAAAAATGTCAGTTCACCGAAGCAGTGGAGCAGAAGACAGGTTCATAAGTTGAAATAACATGAAAATCAAGCAATATAAAATACGGAAAAAAAAAACTTTGGAACTCCAAGGATATGAACAAATAATATATAGATATATGTACCTCCTCTACCCTGGAGAGATTGAGCTGAAGCGTGGCGTTAATCCAGGTAAGGATTTCATTCCGCCCTACAAAATACGCGCCATCCATCATCCCTATATTAGCTGCCGACATCGCCATTTCTCGTGTAAATTTTGCAGGCTTTAATTTCACAGAAAGAAAACGAAGAACAAAGTCCTCGACCAACCAAATAGCAAGAACTTAACTTCGACGAACCAAAGGAAAGACAAAGAAAATCAATGAGAAGAAACGTAAAGAACCAAAACAAATGAGTGGACAAAGAGGGAAGGCTGTTCAAATGCTTGAAAGTTTTATTTGGAAACAACAGAAAATGAAAATGAACAACTGAGGCTAGTCATTAGGATTTGGGCCGATTTTGAGAGGCAAAGAAGCAGAGAAGGGGGTTTGCAGGGAGAGAGAAGGAATGGATCTGTTAGAGTTAGAGTGGAGTGTGGTGGTGTTTAATTAATGGACTCCGAAAGCGATGAAAGTAGTGGCGAGAAAATAATAAAGCGATGAAAAAGGCTAAAAGCTGGCATTGGCGATAGAGCGATTGATGGCCGATGCAATAATAACCCAATGAACACCCGGGATTTTACCAAAAAAATGAACACCCGGGGGAATCAGACTTCGAAATAATTTTAAACGGAAAGGTAATGCCAGGAAAATAAAAGGGAAATTTACCGACTAATACTCTATACTTTGGGTTCAGTGTTATTTTGGACCCCATACGACAATTTAATATTCAAAATTTTAAAATGGGATAATTTATTATTTATTATTAACTAGCTGGTTAAATATTTTTTGAATATCATCTAATTTTTTTTATTAATTATTTAAATATTGACAAAAAAATAATAATTTTAAATGTTTGTTTCTTTTATTTAAAAAAGTTAAAATTATTAAAATATTCAAAGATTTATAGTTATTAGTTTTTTATCAATATTTAAATGATTGATAAAAAAATTAAATGACAATTGAAGAGCATTATGTATTTTTAAAATGTTATTTAAGATAACTACTGATTAATAACAGATACTGTATCGACAGGTTTTAAAAATTCGGATAATATTTTAAAATTTAAAGACCAAAATTTCAATAAACACAAAGTATAAGATAGTAATGGAGAATTTTCTCGAAAGAGTTTTAACTGTTCAGTCGGCATTTTTGTGGTCTCAACTCTTACTATGCCCAGATGTCCACAAAAATACGGGTTCACACAACTTTTGTTTTCATCGCCTTACGATACGAACAAGATGGGACCCATGCCGGTGACCGACTCGCTTCCTTCGTGGTTGATAGCTTGAGGATTGAGATGCTCAGGCTCAGCTCATCTGAAAAGAGGTGGCACGGGAGCAAACCCGTGGAAATGGACCTCACCTTGCACCTTGCTGTGAGGAGGTGGAACCAAAGTGAAGCCAAATCAAGTACAGCAGATCTTTGATTCATTATTATAGGGAATTTGGATTTTGTACACATTAGTTTTTTTACCCACGGTCATAAAATGTGTACGGATGGGATGCAAATGGATCGAATCGGGTTATATCCGAATTATATATTTAAGATTCGATCTGATTCGAATATTTGATTAGACATGACAAATGTAATTTAAAGATGTTATATATTTGAATTCGATCCATCCAATTCAAATTCTGAAATTTTAATAAATTATTAAAAGAAAAAAAAACATAACAATTTATATAAAGAAAAAAATATATGTTTTTTTTCAACTATTTTCATCATATATATTAGTATATACATGTCTTTTTATAAAAATTTACAAAAAAATGTAATATAAATATATTTATAGATAAATATGCTAATAAATATATTAATATATACATGTCTTTTTATAAGTAAATATATTTATAGATATATACATATATATTGAAAATCCAATATAAAGTTATCCAAATCCGACAAAAATAGGATCAGAATCAGATCGGATGATCCATTGCACCCCCACGGACAGATGAATTGACCCATCTCCTACCAAGATTTTTTCTTCTATTTTACCACATAACTATTTGTCTTAAAAACCATAAAATACATATATAATTTGGGAATAATGAAACGTGGGTTTCTGAACTTTCATTTGCATTGCAGAGCCATCATTTTCTTTCATATTCTAATGTATGTTGTTGCTGCCTTCCATTAGTTAAACACTTGAACTTCTATGAGGCAACCTTGGCCTTTTCATTGCATTCTCCAAAACACAGATTTTGAATTTCTATAATTGCTCTCTATTTTTAATATTTATGCTTGTGCATCCATTGATGATGTACACAAAACCATATTATGAATTCTCCAAGCTGGTTACTCCATCGCTCTCTTAAACAAATTAAAACATATAAATGGAAGATAGAAAAAAGTTCAAAAGGGTTTTATAGATTCCTCCACCTCAAAAATTTGTATATGTTTATATAATTGGGAATAGTGAAAATGAGAGAATCCATCACAATACAAAGGGGTATTGTAAAATAGGTAGGAGTTTGAAACAACACATTTAGAAAAATCAATAAAAACTTTTTAGGAGGAACAAACCATACATTTTCCAAATTTAAAATTTTGAGTTGTGGAGATAAAATAAAGGAGGGGAAAATGGTTTCATAAAAATTCAAAATTGACAAAATGATAATGAGATTGAGCACTGAAATTTGAGACTTGAAAGTACAAAGTAACTCTACGTCACTAAGAAAAATTCAGGGACCTAAGTGTCATTATCCACAATGTACATTTTTTGGGTTTTTTTATTGATTCCTCCACCTCATAAATTTTTATGAATTTATGCATTTGAAAACAATGAAAAGTGGAAAAACCTATCGCAATATAAGGGAAGTATTGTAAGTTTGTAAGTTGTGGCACAGTGTGGATTTAGGGCAATACATTAAAAAATCCAACAAAATTTTCTGGCAGAAGCAAACCATAAATTAATTTTCTTTATAATATATATATAACCCTGGTGCAAGTGGGATTAAAACCCAAATCTTTACTACAACCAACAGGAAGACCTAACCAACCAGTCAATTGGCAACTTACCCCTAGAATACAAGGTAATTCTCTATATTTTATTTTACCCTAAAAATGTTGGATCGGATAATGGCTCGAAGACCTATCCAATTTAAGAAATAGATGACACACATATAAAGCTGTCCACAATGAACCACAGGATTAATCAATAGCAAGTACATCGGTGTTCCGTGTACATAGGGTCTCAATGGATTCAATCCATGATCATAGGTTTGTGATGATGGTCAAATGTCAAATCATTGGAGTTCCACCTTATTTCCCATAATCCCATATGTCTATATGTGAGTGAGGTAGGCTGGTTTATTTAAAGTGGATTAATATCCTGATTTGTTTTCTGCTTTGTGTGGTGCTTAATTGAATAATAATTAACATATATTATCTCACCCTTTTTTACGATCATCAAATCTGAACTTGTTTAATTATCAACCCAAACATGAACATGATTCATCTTTCCAGATTGGTTTTAAGTCATTTGCTGCAATTGACTATCACTCGGTGTGTGTCCAATATCCTTTGTAACTAAAGGGCCTTATGGCAGTCACCAGTATTCTTCTTAAGGCTTAATTTGAAAAAAAAAAATACAAATATAAATATGTTCAGTAAAAATACATAAAAAAATATAAAATACAAAATTCTACATTCGTATTTATATATATTTTTCAAATTAACCTTAAACGTACAAATAAACGGATGGTTAATGATGCGGCCTGTGAACTGAAAGACAAGAGCTAATGGCTAACTACTAGAGGGTCACTTGTGGTTTAAAGGAGAATGCCAAAGGCCCTGGGGTGATAACTTAAAGACGTGGACTTTGATGGTCAGTCAATAAAGTGGGAGGAAAGAAAGATGAGATGAGGAGCTAGATAGCAATTAATATATATTCGAGGAGAGGTGAGCCAAGGTAACTGCAAGGTATATGACTTTTAGGAGTCTACAGTTAGCGGTGCTCACGAATTGTTTAATCGAATTGTGGGACATTTTTTTGAATTGAATTGATAGTACCGGTTTTTTGAAAATCAGTAATCGGAATCAAATCAAAAGCAATCGGTTAATCATTGGTCCGGTTTATTGATTCTTTGATTTTAAATAATCGGAACCAAATAAAATATTGTATTTTAAATAATATATATAATATATAAATATATATATCGATCATTTCAATTAACTGTTTATTTTTTATATTGATTAGTCGAAACCGAACCAATCGATTCGGTTAACTGATCTTTTAGTTTAATTTCGATTGATTTTTTCAATCGATTCAGTTTTTCGATTTGTTTTTGCTCACCTCTATCTACAGTGTATAGTAGATTGGATGGAAACTTACTTGTGTACAGAAGTAGAGCCTTGCCAAAAGATGAACATGTCACTCACACAGGGTCAGAGCCCGATCAACTTATATTATACCTTTGGTTGAGCCATGCATGTTAAATGTATAACATCTAATGGCCTCAATTCTGCACGTGGACGTCCTCACTGCTTCCTCGTATGATTAGACATACACATGTCATGAGTTTATTATTATGTGTATGTGTTTGCTTAATTCAATTTTCTTCTGGTGAAGTAGAAGCTTCGACTATGCCATTCGTCCCTCGCTTTCAAGGACAAAGTGTTCGGTACTAGGTCGGCTGGCATCAACAGCTGAGGGAAGTGGTCACATCAGCTAATGCTAGGTTGGCTCGCTGAAGGGAGGGCTGCACACGTCATATCCATATTACTTGATGAAGTTACCAGTTTGCTCTTTGAGGTGGTGTTATTGGGCATCACTGTCTATATGAATACGACACATGGCGATTTTTTATTACTAGTTATGTTCTTTGGGTTGGATATTTTAATGCAGTGCGAATGTTTTCGTTGGTTCTGTCTATTTCACTTTTGTCTTTCTCATCATGTCGAGTAAATTGTTGAAACACTCGTGTAGATATTGCCAATTCATATATATTAATACGATTGGTATGCTCTCTCCGTGCAATAAATGGAATCTATAGATTCCCACGTGAAGCATCCTATTCTATTAATTACAATAACAGTAATTAATTACTGTAATTTAATAGTTACTGATTATTATAATAATTTAATAAATATATAATTAGTAATTATAATTAATAATTATTGTTATTATAAATATTGTTAATAATTAGATATTTACTTTAAAATGATAAATACTATTATTAAAAAAATACTATTATAAATTACTGATTATTACAATAATATAATAAATATATAATTAGTGATTATAATTAATAATTACTGTTATTATAAATATTGTTAATAAATAGATATTTACTTTAATTAAAATTATAAATATTGTTATTAATAAATACTGTTAATAAATTTAGTAATTATTGTTATATTAAAAATAATTAAAAATGATGTTAAAAGTATTGCTATTGATTATTTAATAAAATATTATAATTACTATTAATTTAATTTAGTTTTGGTAATTATTAATATAATGAATATTGTTAATAAATCCTATTCGTAAATTTAATATTTACTTTTACATTAAAAATAACTAAATAATATTATTAAAACTATCATTAATGATTATTTAATAAATAGTATAATTACTTACTATTATTGATAAATGTTGTTAATAACGTTCTGACAACCGACAATTCGACCGTCCAGTTCGAACGGATGGCCCGTTCTAACAACAAAAATTACAAGTAAAAAATTATGGAACCATTCTGGCCACTGGTTTTCGGGTCGATGATTCAATCATCCGGTTCGAACGGACAGTCTGGTCTGACAACAAAAATTATAGGCAAAAAATTGAGTTTGTGAGGTCCATTAAATAGTATCATACGTGTTATGTCATTTGAGCATGTGACTCATACGGATCAAAAACGGAACCATTCTAGCCACTTTGGGTCGACGGTTCGACTGTTCGGTTTGAACGAATGGCCCGTTTTGACAACAAAAAATTACAAGAAAAAATTACTGATAAATACCGTTAATTTAATTTAATTTTGGTATTTATTAATTTAATGAATATTGTTAATAAATCTTATTCATAAATTTAATATTTACTTTTATATTAAAAATAACTAAATAGTATTATTAAAACTATCATTAATAATTATTTAATTAAATGACAATTACTTACTATTATTGATAAATGTTGTTAATAATGTTCTGACAACTGACGATTCGATCGTCCAGTTCGAACGGATGGCCCGTTCTGACAACAAAAATTACAAGCAAAAAATTACGGAACCGTTATGGCCACCAGTTTTCGGGTCGATGATTCGATCATTCGGTTCGAACAAACGGTCCGTTCTGACAACAAAAATTATAGGCAAAAAATTGAGTTTGTAAGGTCCATTAAATAGTATCATACGTGTTATGTCATTTGAGCGTGTGACTCATACAACTCAAAAACAAAACCATTCAGGTCATTGGTTTTATGGTCGATGGTTCGACTGTTCGGTTCGAATGGACAACCTGTTTTGACAACAAAAAATTACGGGACCATTCTGGCCACCGGTTTTCAGGTCAACTGTTCGATCGTCCGATTCAAACGAACGACCCATTCTGACAACAAAAATTACAGGCAAAAAATTGTGTGTGAGGTCTATTAAAGCAGTACCATACGTGTTATGTCATTTGAACATGTGACTCATACGATCCGAAAATGGAACCGTTATGGCCATTGGTTTTCGGGTTGGCGGTTCGACTGTTTGGTTCGAACAAATGGCCCGTTCTGACAACAAAAATTAAAAAAATAAAAAAATGGCCAAAACCATTGAATGAGTCAATGGGTTAACGGTTTGACCACTCGGGTCAATGGGTCGATGACTGATTCAACAATTTCTGGCCAAGGATCGGGATTGGGGTAAAATGGAATTGGTTGCCTGGATGGTACCCAATTAAAAACAAAACGAATGACCCATTCTGACAAAAAAAAAATACAGGCAAAAAATTGAGTGTCTGAGGTCCATTAAGCAGTGACATACGTGTTATGTCATTCGAGCATGTCACTCATACGACCTAAAGATGGAACCATTATGGCCACTGGTTTTCAGGTTGATGGTTTGACTATTTCGGTTCGAATGGATGGTCTGTTCTGACAACAAAAATAAAAAAAAAAAGACCAAAAACCATTGAACGAGTCAACAGTTCGACTGCCTGGGTCAATGGGTTGTTGACCGATTCAATGATTTTTGGCTAGGGACCAAGATTAGGATAAAACGGAACCGGTTGCTTGGATGGTTCCCAATGAAAAAAATAAAAAAAATGGCCAAAAACCATTGAACGGGTCAACGGGTCGACGATTCGACCGCTCGAGTCAATGGATCGTTGACTGATTCAACAGTTTTTGGCCAAAGACCGGGTCAACGGATCAACGGGCTGACGGTTCCATTCCAGCCCTTGTAAAGCAGGGTTCCTCCGCTAGTTGGAAGATTGTTAATGGTGTTATTTTTTAATAGTTTTACTTATTATAACCTTTTCATTTATGCCCCCCCATAAAAAAAAAGTTATGTAATTTTCACTAGAGATCTTGAATCTGCTGCCACTATTTTCTACGCTATCATACTCTACCCCCTAGAAAAGGGTAAATTGTTAAAACCTCCCTTGAAGTTTCTGATTGTTGTTGTTAAAAACCTCCCTTCAAGTAGACCCCCTCCGATAGAATTTTCTAAAAAGAGGCATGGGAATGTCCAAAATACCCATGTAGTTACTTTTGCAAAAGTATTTATTTTCTAAATTTTATTTTCATATGAATCACTACCCCAACCTTTTCGATCTCTTTCATGGAATTGGTTGTTTACTTTTCAAATATGTCCTGAAGGTAAAGCTGCAACTTGAAACTCTCTTTTTTTTTTTGTTCATAAAGTATATACATTGTTTTTTCCATGGAAACCAACCTAATGGGTGTTTTAGACATTTTATGGCTCTTGTTAGAGGGTTCTATTAAAGAGGGCCTACTTGCAACTAGTTCATGGGCCGGGTAGCCCGATAGGCCGGCCCGGCCCTCGGATGGGCTTGAGCATGTATTTTAGCCCGTGGGCCTAAAAGCCCAAGCCCGGCTCGGGCCGACTTTTGTATAAGTTAAACCCTAACCCTAAATATTAATCCCTCTCTTCTCAACCCCTCTTTTATCACTCATCTCTTTTTCTTAGCCGAACAAACTCCCTTCTCAATCACAGTCTCACATAGCCAAACATTCTCAAGAAGACAAAACCGACACAACCAGTGAACTCCAGCGGTGACTGGTGAGTCCTCTCTCTCTCTCTCTCTTTCTCTCATTCCTCTTCTCACTTCTCCTTCTCTCTCAGAATTGATCTCAGCAGCTCATTTATCAGATGCGAGTCACGCAAACTCAGGCGCCAGCTATGAATCCTCTCTCTCTCTCTCTCTTTTCATTGTTCGGTTGTTCCTCTTCTCATTTCTCCTTCTCACTCTCACAATCTCAGCTCAATTCATTTATCAAACGTGAACTCAGGCATCGACAGCGAGTCCTTTCTCTTTGCCCTTTTGTTCTATTCCTCTCTTATTGTTTGGTCCGCGGCGAACACAACCACTGGCAGCGAACACAAACACAAGCACCGATCTATCTTTTTGTTAGGTTGGGCTTCGGGCTTTTTATTAGAGCCGGGCTTGGGCCCAAGTTGTAGGCCCGTTGGTCGGGCTGAGCTCGGGCTCGGGCCTAACAAAATCTTGTTTATGAAGAGTAAAAGCCCAGTCCGGCCCGGCCCATGAACAGGTCTACTTGCAACTATATCAAAAAATTTTAGGGAGGTGATTGCAATTACCAAAGTTTAGGGGAGGTTTCAGTAATAGTCAAAAACTTTAGAAGGGGGTTTGAGCAATTTATCTAGAAAAACAAGATTCTACTTGACTTATTGCTATAATTATGGGCTTGAACCTTAATGTCTAAATAATTTAAAATAATGCCCTCTATGGGTTATCTACCAACATGTTTGTGTTAAAAAAAAAACAAAAACAAAAGATACCATGTCAATGTAAACAATTTGTTTTTGATGATATGGCATATGCTTTTGAATTGAGAAACAAAATATATAACTTCTAGGCCCCATTTTTTTTTCACCAAGTTACTTATTGATGTTCTTTTATTTCCCAGCTAAATAAGGCAATGGTCGTGACATAAAAAAAAAAAACTCCATTATTAAAAGGGACATTTTTGTCCCATCAAGTGCTGACAAATTTTCCTCCAAGTGAGAAAATCATTTACCCACCTAGGAGATGAGTATCACTTACTTAGGGTGATAGCCAGGAAAATAAAATTTTCCTGCTCTCTACATAAAATTAAAAAAAAAAACATGTATTTCTTAGTCAATGGGAACCAAAATCTAATTGACCAACTCCCCCCCCCCTCCCCCTCAAAATCCAAATAAAGAAAAAAAACCTCCTAATATAACCTTTAAATACCTTGGAATTATCTAGTACCCTATAACACTTGCACCTTCAGTATTGAAGTCGGGACAATAATGGCAGAAGATGCACTTGGTATAAACTTTTCAAACTATCTAAAACCCTAGAAAGATGGAGATGGAGAAATGTTAGGAACCAAAATAACCGATAGAACAATCCTTGAAAGAAGAAACTAATACCTCAAAATAAAGTCAATGTTCGATAAAAGGAGAACTCAAGCAAACAAAAAATGGAGGCTTTAAACATTCAAGAGGGAAGTCAAGTTCATGGACGACAGTCCTTGGGATCTCAGTTATTTGTTCCTTATTGATGTTGCTGGCAGGCCTTGCCTTGTTGGCGTTAATTCTTCCATTGCATAAAAAAAGGTATAATACGGGGTAATATGGATCATTTTCAAAATATTTGGGAGCACTTAAGACATTAGCCAAGCTCTAAAACGCATTTGAGCACATTAAGGTTGTGTTTGGCATCGTTGTCATTTCTACTTGTAATGTTTTAAATTGATTAATACAATTTTTATGAGAATATATTTTTTTCTACCGCATATGTTTTGAGTTATTAGTACAACATTTGGTGCCATTGTTGTTTCTTCGAGAAACATCAAATTTGGTGTTTCTACTATAAATGCCAACACCCGATCCAATGTCCATATTTTTTTTAGGCTATGTTTGGTTTGAAGGAAAAAGTAAGAAAAGGAAGGGAAAGGTAGGAAAACCTATACAAGATTGTAAAGGTTTCCCTACCTTTCCCTTCCTTTCCCTACTTTTTCCTTCAAACCAAACATGACCTATTTCTCAAAAATTTGTATTGACTAACCTAAAAATGTTGTAGGTATAAGTGACAATGGTACTAAACACAACCTAAGACACGTTAAATGATATCTTACAGTTTCAGATTTGAATTAGTTGTTCATATCTTATAATCACACATAAACACAAATGTATTTGACATCTAACAAGCAAAATTTTCAAATGTTTCATTATCAAACAAATCCTAAGATCAATATTTATCAACAATAAGTCCTCAATGTGTTTGTTTTGAAAGCAAAGGAATCCCTTCCTTTCCCCTACATTTCTTTTTATTTCAAACCAAACAGAGTTGTCTAGTATTATAGCTCAAAAACTGCCTTTACCATCTTTAAACCCTCCATCTGTATTAACCTTGAAAGTCCTAGAGTTTGGAGGTTGCCAAAAAGAGTGATAACCCTGGTTAGGGTTAGATGCATTTGTAACGCTTGAGCAAGGCTTCAAAGTTTCGGTAATGAGCTACAATTACCTGTTCACATTCAAAATAATACCAGCAGAGGATTCATTAGTGTCGTTAAAGATAAAAGAGTTTCTATACTTCCATAAATTCTAGATTAAGTACATTTTAGTTCTTTGCAACAACAATTTGTTTTCCTTTGAGTTCTCGTAATCCTTTATCCAGTCAAAAAACCAAACCTCAAAATTTAAATCAGGTGGGTATCTTTCCACGATGGCACCAAAACAGCTCAAAAACTATACTTTTTTGGGCACATCATACGTATACAAGGCATGAAAGACTGCTTCTAGTTCTTTACTACATACTCTACAAAGGTCAAAATTAACCACTCTTTTTAGAAAGGTTTGCTTGAACTGCGATGACATTCTTGCATCACTCTAGATGAAGGTTTTGACCATGGGCTCTACCTCCAACCCCTAAATTTTGCTCTACGGAAGGGGGACTGTTTGAATTTGGTGAGAATTGGACCTTTATGCAGTATATGCCTGTTTCTTTGCTACATAGTAGGCCGACTTCACACTGAACCTCTTCTTACTGTCAAGGAGCCAAAGTAACACATCATTTCAGTCACCTTCTACACAAGGTTTATTTTGAGAACATGGGAGGCATAATAGTCACCCAATAGATTTATAATAGTTGTTTCATTCCAAGTTCTAGCATTTTGGTTAATTAATTCACCTACCCATCTTGGATCGCTAGGGTTGGATATGTTTTGACCTTTGTTTACTAGCCAACAAACCTCACCCTTTATCACATATCTCCCTACCACCGGGCTTTTCCAGCTCCAAGAAACAATTCTTTGGCAAATTGTCATTGAGGAAGTTCTTGTTTTTCAGATATCCACCCTTTATGATCTGGGCCCATAAAATGTATTTCCTAAAATCTAATCTCCACGCAAGCTTAGCAAGGAGTGCTAAGTTAAAGCAATGCAGGTCCCTAAATCCTATTTCCCCATCAGACTTGTTCATAGTGACTTGGTCTCGTCTCAACCAATGGATTTTTTCTATTTTTCCTCTCATTGAAGCACTAGCAGGAGTGTTTTTTTTCTTTTCTTTTCAGCAATTTGTCTAATTGTTAGCAAATTGATTTAGGAAGGAGGAAGTAGGACATGGTATAGGCTGGGATGGTTGCTGCTACTACTGCTTTCATTAACACTACTCTTTTCACCAAGCTAGAAACCAAAGTTTGTAGACAATCCCAAATATTTAGAAGGATGGTTTACCAATCTGATGTTAATGCTTCGAGTTAGGATCTTTTTAATCTTAGGATGCAATTTTGTGTTAAAGAAAACTTCATATTTAGAAAAAAATTACCTTCTGACCAAAAGCCCTTTCATAGCTTTTGATGGCATCGGCCATTGTTGTTCATTCTTGCAAAGAGGATTTTGTGAAGATGTAGTTGTCACCTACAAAAATAAATAAATAAATAAATAAATGGGAGATGGTAGGATACTGACTACCGAGCGTTTAATTTAACTATTGAAAGAGTGGAGGAAGCAACTAATTGGTTGAGGCACTTTAGAGCATAGGAGAAATAGATAGGGGGTGCCTAAGACACCCCTTAGGGAACAACCTTTATGATGGAGTTCCATTAACTAGAATTTGGTGGAGTTCCAATTTGGACCAAATCCAAAAGCTTTCAACACATTCTCTAAGAAGGTCCACTCCACCTTGTTGTAGGCCTTATTCATATCCAGCTTGATTGCCATCAAAACCTCTTTCTTTTTAGAGGTTTTCATATAATGGAGTATCTCATGTGCTATGAGAACATTATTATTGATTAGTCTCATTGGGATAAAGACACTAAGATTCTTGCGAATTAGGCTATCGAGGTAGGATTTTAGCCTATTTACTAGAATCGTAGCAATGACCTTGTACACAGTGTTGTAGAGGCTAATTGGTCTGAATTGACTTGCCTCCTTTAGGTTTATAGCCTTTGGAATGAGAGCAATATAGGTGGCATTCATTTTTTTAAGGATTTGGCTAGTTTTGAAGAAGCTTTGTACAACTAGACAGACATCATTTTTAGTTATACTCCAATATCTTTGAAAGAAAAGGTTAGGGAGTCCATTCGAACTTAGAGCCTTCTTAGGCTCCATCCAGAACAAAGTTGCTTCTATTTCTTCCTCAGGTTTCAGCCTCCACTCTCAATCTAAGGTCATTTGAAACCTTGTGATCAATTGCTAGGAATGGCAACGGGGCGGGGCAGGGACGGGGAGCTTCTCCCCATTCCCATTCCCGCAAAAATCCCCATCCCCGTCCCCGTCCTTATCCCCGCTAATGGGGACAAGGTTATTCCCATCCCCATCCCCACGAGGATTCCTATCCCTACGGGCATCCCCATTCCCCATGATTCTTTATAATGCTAACCATTTTGTTTTTGTTTTTTATTTTATTTAAAAAAATAAAAATAAAATAATTAACACTTACAATCTATTAGAAAATATTCAAACATATTTTCAAATATATTAATATATAGATGTATGTTTACATATTTACATATATAACGTATAAATACATATATACATATATATTAGTAGGGATCCCACGAAGCGGTGATTGGGGTCCCCGCGGGGCGGGGTGTGCTCTCCCCGTCCCCACTAGCGGGGATGAAAATTTCCCCATCTCCATCCACGTGGGGGGAAAATCATCCCCATCTTTGCCCCATTCGAAGTGGATCCCCATGGAGATCGGGGAAATGGGGAAAATTGCCATCCCTATCAATTACTCTTGTGTTGAAATCAATATCATTATTTGGGGAGTGTAAAGTTTTAAATACTTTACAAAAATGGTCAACCATGACTTTAGAAATCTCACACTGAACTCTTCAACCCAAACTCCATTTCTGTCCTTAATTTTCTCTAGCCCGGTGATAGCCCTTTTTTAAGGATTAGAAGTGGAAGAATTTAGTATTTCTATCTCCTAGATTCAACTAATTAATTCTAGATTTTTGGGTTCAAATCATTTTCTCTATCTTGTTCTAAAGATCTAATTGCTCTAAATGCTAGTGATCAACACGAGAGATAGAGGGATCAAGGGAGTTGATGATAGCTGCTGCAAATGGTGATTGTTGGTTTTGAGTCCCTTTTCCCTCGAGAAATAAGACTCAAAAATCCCTAACCATCAAAATGGTTTTTACTTTTTAAATGTGACATACGAAACGCTGTTCAGATAATATATATAAAAGTGGTTCAAGACATAATCGAATCCAAACCCATGGCCGATTCCCAAATCAAACAGTTAGACCATCTAGGTCAACTCCATTTTTAAAACCTTGATCATAACATTGCATCAAAAGCCATAATTTCAGAGTTTTAGCCCAACGCTACTTCAAGTGGAGTAGCCTTCCTCTAATCCTCTTCAATATCCCATTCTAATCTGAATTGGATGTGTACTTGATATAAAATCCAATGGATTTTGTTCGATTCGAATTCGAATGTAAACGAATGGATCTGCCTGTATAATTTCGGTTCGATCCGTTCGGAGCCTAAATAAAGAAAGATCACCTTTGTTCGGGCATAGTTATATCACTCGACCCGGTCCACTAGCCCAACCAACCTGTAACCCTAGCCGCGAATGGTATTTTAGGGTTTAGGGTTCCTATATAAAGAATATCGTCACTTTTTCCCTCCTTGTTGGTCGTCTTCTTGTTCTCTTCCCCCTCGCGGCATCAGAAGGGGAAAGCGACGACGGAGCCATGGTTCACGTTAGTTTCTACAGAAACTGTAAGCTTTCTCACTTCAGTACTTATCTTTTTCATTATCATTATTTGGTGTCTTTCTCCCAACCATCTTGCTTGTTACCCATGATTTGATCTGCTGTTGTTGTTGTTGTTGTTTCTGATGTTCTCTGTCGCTCTCATTCTCATGTTTTATTCCATCGCTTTAACTGAACATTTTCTTTAGCTTTGACCACTTCATCTGAAAAATGTTGTATAAGACCAAATTGTCTCCCATTATTATGGACGGGATCTAGTGAATTTTATAAGTTGTATCTTTTATCTTTAATTTTTTTTTTGATGTAAATGTGGGTATTGGACCATTTTAGATGGGAAGACATTCAAGAAACCTCGTCGCCCCTACGAGAAGGAGCGTTTGGACGCTGAGTTGAAGCTAGTTGGGGAGTATGGTCTGCGATGCAAGAGGGAGTTGTGGAGGGTTCAGTACGTTCTGAGCCGCATCCGTAATGCAGCGAGAATGCTACTCACTCTCGATGAGAAGAACCCTCGCCGGATCTTTGAAGGTGAAGCTCTTCTTCGCAGGATGAACAGGTACGGCCTTTTGGACGAAAGCCAGAACAAGCTCGATTATGTCTTGGCCCTGACTGTGGAGAACTTCCTTGAGCGCCGTCTCCAGACACTTGTGTTCAAGTCTGGTATGGCAAAATCGATCCACCACGCCCGAGTGCTCATTAGGCAGAAGCATATCAGGTATAAACCACATTCTGTTGGGCCGTATAATATCAATTATTTTCTAATTTATCCTCGTGCTAATATGTAATATCATTGAATATATGGTCTATGCAAAATTTTACAAATTTTAGTCCTTTATTACTGTTCCTGAATCTTATGTGGGTTGTACAATAGTCGAGGGTCATTGGAAAAGGTGGTGTGATTTTTATTTGCAATCTTTTGTTATTTTATATCACACCCACCTGTAATGGAAATTTGGAGATTTAAATGTATATGGTGGAACTCAGTGCTTCACGTTTACTTATTGTTTTCTAAGTAAAAACCATGAATTATAGGGTAATTCCCTAGGTCTCATAATACACAACAACCACAATTCACTAGTAATTATCTACAATCATCATAAAAACTATAAACTTCATATTTAAACATAGATAATCAATATATTCGGAGAATAAAATTCAGAGAATAGAGGGACAGGGGCCCTAGAATATAAAAGTAATTTAGTTTAATAATATCTATATTATTATTATAATCTCCATAAAAGAATATATAATGGTTCCATGTACAAAATAACTAGGCACTCAAGTGAGGCTACTTTATTGGGCTATTTTTTTGATAAATACTTTATTGGGCTATTTTTTTTTGATAAATACTTTATTGGGCTATTTGTTGCCCAGGCATTCCCTTGACAACTATTACGTGATCAGGTGCTTGTACACTTGGTAACTGTCATATGCATGTTTTGGTCTGATAGATGTCAAAATGGATCAACAATACTGAATTATATTAAGGTGTTCTCCATGAGTTATGTGTACTGGAGGTGCAGTGAACTATCACTGTGAAGCTTTATAAAAAGCTATATTAACAAGCATAAGTTAAAGTTTCCAGGCAACCTTGAAGTGTTAGTTTCAACCATGGAAAACAGTCATGCTAATATTGATAAACCCTGATTATCCTTAACATATGTTATTGATTTATACACTTTGACAGAGTCAAATTCCATGCATGGATGAATGATGATGACCATGATCATTAGGTTTTCAACAAAGTAACCTGACCTGCTTATATACTTTTTTGATTATACATTGGGTTGTTGAGGTAGGTGTCGAAATGCAATGTAGTGGCGTTGAACTGTAATATGATATTATGTGTATATACAATATGTCTTCGTTCATTTCTGCGTGTATGCATGCATGCTTAATGAATTCTATATGCTGTAGTTATGCAAGTGAGGAGTCTTAAAGTCTAATCGGAAGAAACCTTTAAGATGGTCTTAAAATGTTACTAGCATAAGAACTGATATGAAAACTTATTAGTAGTATATGTTGCTCCTTATTTTAATTCAAACATGCAATTGAGGAACACAAATATCATCATCATCATCATCCAAGTGTTATTCCAACTATATATGATATGCTACGTGAATTGTGTTTTTGCTCTTCTGTTCTGTTTGAAGCCATATCCATTATTAAATAATGGTGTCTTAAAATCATTACTGACTATTTTTATCAAGTCCTTTTTGCACTTCCCCTAGCCCTTGAACCCTTCAAGCCTTTTGAACTTTCAGTGGATTGCTGTTTCTCCCGGGTGCTGGTGCTGGTCTTTTATGCATGGGACCAGACCTTCTTAGTCTCCTTTCTCTCATTTAATCATGTATTGGGGCTACTACTTTCTTTTGAATGATTGAGGGACAAAAATATACCAAGGATTAAAACAAGTAATGTAGTGAATGTTTCTTTTGATGTCAATTTTATTTACGACCATAGGATTCTCTCCAGTCAGTATTGATTGGATGTATATGTACTGAATAATCATTTGTTTTTAATCTTGTTCTATTGTTTTACATGTTTCATGTAGCGTTTTAATGTACAGTGTAATTCTATATTTAAGGGGATCATAACTATTTTGAAATTTAGTTGTTTTTCCCTCTTTAATAGTTTACTAGGTGTCATTATATATATGAAATGAAGTGATGAAAGCTTGGTTGTTGCATTGGCCATTGACATAAAACCCATTGGAGGTCTGCCTCATGGTGCTTTGAACAATTGGAGTTTTGGATGAGGCAGAAGTGGAAGAAATAGTTGAATTATGCTTTGATCAGGATTTATAGCGACTTGTGCATTCATTGTAGGCCTCAAAAAAATCAGTTCATCTTAGCTTGTAGGACAACAATAACTGAGCTAAGATATACAGAGTGATTATGTATCTTATTTATACCTTCAAAAAATGTTGTCTTCCAGGATTTGTGAGTGTGAGTGTGAGGGTATTTTATTGAGGCTGGGTGTTCTTCGAGAATTGAGAATGGACTTCATTGGGGGCACTTCTAGGAGACAAAATTTATTATGGTTCCATTGTTTATTATCCTATTGTTGCAGCATCTTTGTTATGTTTATTTTTCACCAAGTAGCATCATTTCCTAGTTCTCACAGAAGCCAGCTTGATTACATTTTGGATATGGAGCCTAAACTTTTCAAAACAAGTTCTCAACTTGCATTTCCGTTTTTATATGGATTGCCAAATAAAGTTGTATTATCATGAGTTTCCATTTGACTGCATTTTCTTCTACATTTTGAGTGTATCTAAAACTTTTTGGTAATCTGATGCTTCTTATATATTATTTTTATTTTAAAGCATTAGCTTTTCATAATTTTCCTATTCTGCAGAGTTGGTAGACAGGTAGTTAACATTCCATCATTCATGGTGAGGGTTGACTCGCAGAAGCACATTGATTTCTCTCTCACTAGTCCACTTGGTGGTGGCCGCCCTGGAAGAGTGAAGCGAAAGAACCAGAAGGCAGCTGCCAAGAAGGCTGCCGGTGGGGATGGAGATGAAGAGGATGAGGATTGAGTCTCTGTTAGATCCACTTAGAATTCTTTTTTTCTAAGTGGGTTTGAGCCTCTGTTTCATATAACATGTTCTTTGTCTCTCTTAGATCCACTTTGAATTTTTTTGGGAACGTTGAGTTTAAGATGTCGGAAGTTTTGGTTGCACTATTGTCGCATTCCTTCCTGATTGTCACAGTTTAGAAGAACGTTTTGCGTTGTTATTGTTTGTTTTTAAGTTAAAACTTCAAACACATGTTCATTTTGATCAGGTCATGAGAAACTGATGGTATGGTTGAATAGTTAACTTCTTGTTGTTACTTCGCAGAGGTCATAAAACTTTGTTATTTGGCACTTTTGGCCATGTTAATTTTTTCGTGGTAGGAACTAGGAAGGACAACAGCCCATACAATCTGAAAAATAATATAGTTTGAATCCATGGAATGGTTGTCTCCCATCATTAGGGCCCTGTTTGGCAACGTTTTGCTACTGTTTTCCCTGTTTTTGGCATTCTTGTCGACCAAAAATGCGTTTGGCAAAAAAAGTGAGAAATGGATCATTCTTGTGTGAGAAAAGCTCTCTTCAAGAGTGACAAATTGACTCTTTCAGGCATCACGTTCTAGGGAATGTGTGGCTCATATGTCCTAGTAAATTATGAATGTGTGACCAATTTTGTCATTTTCATTCAAAATGAAATCTCTAGCTCCGGACAAGATTCCTCGTTCATTCACCCTCAATTCTACTGCAGCACAACCCAGAGAGTTGAATGTTGCTACTGCATCAAGGGCTAGACGGCGAATGACTAGAAATGGCCAGAATCACTTACACGGGTGGTTGTCTTCTTGTAGTTTCTAAGTTTTAGACATGCCGATGCTCTGTTTTGCGATCCATTCGTCTGTTTCTCCCAACCTGAATTCTTCGACAATCCTCCCTTCTCTACTTGTTGCTGAACTTCGATCCTAGTTGATCTGGGTTCCTTTATAGTATTTTCGTTTTTTGTTGAATAATATGAAATGTGGGATTCTGTTTTAATTTGTTGTATCGGATTGAAATGTGCGGTTCTATTTTTCGTGTTTGAACTGATACCCAACGTTAGTATACTCATGAATTTTATTGTTGCACCTCGATATTGCAAACTCATTGATAGCTTTCTCCGGCACTGGTTGGCATTATCGGAGGCCTGTCTTTAGATACAATTTAAGTGTGATTTCTACTTTATAATATCAATCAAGTAAAACCTCAAATTTTGATTTTTGGATGATTTAGTAGGCTAATGAAATAACCACTGTTTTCAAAACCGGACCGGATGGTTGGACCAAAAAAACCGGGAACTGGTCACTTGATCGGTTCCGTTTTTTTCAAAAACCGCTTTTTCTCCTAAAACCGTTGATTTTGGTCAGCAAACTGCTGAATCGGCCGATTAATCGTTCGAACGGTTTTGACCGTTTTCTAATTTTTTATTTATTTTTATTTTTTTCAAAATAGACCGGCTGTTCGGGTCAAATGGTCGGACTGTTAAAACAGGTAACTGGACACCTGACCGGTTCGTTTTTAAAAACCATGGAAATAACAGTAGGGAAGACTTGAACAGTTCAGACTTTACAACAATTGGTAATTACATTGACTAGATCCAACTGGGAAAATGATAATTCTGATGAATCTCCTCCAATAGAAAAGTTGAACTTTTCTTCTGGATGCTGCAAAAGAAAGGTGGATTTTCACTAGTTTTTTCTGGATGCTGCAAAATATTGGATGTCCTTAACTCACTGATATTTTACTCTAACCAAAATTACAATATTTCATTGACTCACAGTTGGGCTGCGGATTTTCATTAAACGTCCATGAATTAAGCTCAAAATTCTTTACCCATCTTTCCTTTGTTTTTTATGAATCTTTACCCAATTTTTCTAAAATATAAGCAGTACTCCAAAAAGATAGTAAGAGAATAAAAAAGAAGAGCTACTTTGAGATTGTACAGATCACATTACAAGTCCTTGTAAAATCAGGAGCAATCTCAAATTTCTGTGTTAAACTCCCCTTAGTAACCTCCCCCTACAAACAACTTAAAAATGAAAGAACACTGTGAATTTGATAGTTATTTTGTTCATTGGCTACCAAATGGCCAAATTTTTTATGTGAATGTGTTCTTTTTTTTTTTTATTTTCTAGTTCATTTGATAATTAAGAGCACTGTGAATTTGAGGTATTTATGGCAAGGTTTTTAAAACCAACCTGGTGACCAAACCGGTCAGGGGTCCGGTTATTGGGTCGAACGGTCCGATCATTCGAACAGAACGCTCGACCCATTTTGACAAAAAAATAAAAAAATTTAAAAAATACGGTCAAAACTGTTCAAACGGTTAACTGCCCGGTTCAGCGGTTTGCTGACCAAAATCAACGGTTTTGGGGGGTAATCCGGTTTTTGGGGAAAACGAAACCGGTCACCTGACCGGTTCCCGGTTTTTCCGGTCTGACCGTCCGGTCCGGTCCGATTTTGAAAACCATGATTTATGGTTAATTTGACACTTGTTTTTTGTTAATTTTAAGCTTAATGGGGATGGATTTGCAGAATTAATTTTAAAAAATAGTTTCATCATCCAAACATTGTTTCTGTTTTTGAAGAACAAAAATCCATTCTCGAAAAATAGATTGCCAAACACATCTGTTATTCCCAAGGAACAAGAAATAAAATTCTTATTCTAGAGCAAGAATTTCTAAAAGAACAAGAACATGTGGGAATGTTGCCAAACATAGCCTAGATTTCTGGAGGGACTCTTGTTCGCAAGCCTTTTGGTTGCCAACCGTGAATGTGCGAGACCAATCAAGGGCTGGCTCGTTGGTGTATTAGCTGGGTTGCTCCAGCATTGACGTGGAATCAAGTCTTACAACCAGCACTTTGGAAAAAAAAGGGTAAAGGAGAAAATTATGGGTGATTAATAAAAATAAGTTCTGTATCATGATCTCTAACATTCTTCCTTCATTCTGCCTGTGCTACGTCTCCAAGTGGTCTTGTCTTGATTTTGTATTGCTCTCATTGTTACTATTGAGTCTTCTTTTCTAATCCATTTAAATTGAAGATGTCTTGTTAATTTGTTGGTTTTCTTATCTTCTCTTATTTCGGCTATTGTTACATAACCCCATGCAAGCCTTGATTAAATGATGCTTGTAATTTCTAGTATTGCATCCAGAGTGCTCACTTTCCAACTTTTTCTTTGTGCAACCAAATTTATTTTAATTTTATTTTGTTTTGGATGTTCTGTTTAATTCATTAGATGTTTTTCGTTTCTTTTCTAAATTTTCTACTGTTTGCCTTAGAATAATAATATTTTGGGTAAATTTTTAAAGTATCCTTAAAGTTTAGAAAATTGAGTCAATTGACTACTGTTTACATATTTGTATTAAATTATTCTCAAATTTTTTAATAATTGTCATTGTCATTAAATCTTGAAAAATGATAAAATGTTAATTTTACCCTTTTCGTTAAATCCTATTTCAAAAGGATATCTGCTGCAGTCTGGAGAGGAGAAACTCCATTGCTTGCAACTGTTGCAACTTCCGGCCGTGACTGGCGGTTTGACAATGCATAAGACATTGGGAAGAAGAGTTGTGCAACTCCTCATGCCATCTTTCACTAACATCAAAGAGATTGCTCTCAAGACCACCCCTTCAGCTTCATAGATATGTAATTATTGATTAAAAACATAGTAAATTATGAACATGCTGACCAGTACGAAGTTAGTAACTTTTTTTTGTGAGATTGCTCATTGTTTAGGCTAAATTAAGAGAATCGTTATTTATACCAGTATATACGAAGATCTGAGTAGGATGACTGCAAGACAAGTCAAAACCATAAAATTTCATTTGTTTTCATTTAAATTCCTCGTCAACATAATTGTGTAGGCAATTGGATTAAGTAGAAACTATACATAGAGAAATGTTAAACTGTTTTTTGAAGGGAACAATCATCATAGGTTCTGAAAATATCTTTATTTGTTAGTAGAGGTAACCGGAGTGTGTGGAGTGCGAGTATCTAAATATAGGTTACATTTAAGCATGGTTTTCAAAACCGGACTGGACCAGAAAAATTGGGATCCAGAAAAATCGCTGACCCGGGTGATTGAACCATTCAATGGTTTGATCATTTTTTATTTTTTGTCAGAATGGGCCGACCGTTTGATTCAAACGGTTGGACCATTCAACCCAGGACCAGACCTGACTGGTTCATTGTCTGGATCGGTTTTAAAAACCTTGCATTGAAGTATATAATATTTTAGCCTTTTGGTAACATGCTCCTCACAGATCATAAACACTACAAAACAACGTTTTTGAACCGTCATTGACTTGGACGGTTGGACCGTTTGGACCAGAAACTAGTCACTCGAACGGTTCTATGTTACCTCGAATTGTCATTTAGCGAAAAAACGTTGACAGTAAAAAAAATCGTCGACTCGGCCGGTCGAACCGTCAACCCGTTTGACCCGACCAATGGTTAGCGGTTTGGTATTTTATAAATTCTATTTTTTTTTAATTTTAAAATAAAAATAAAACAAAAAATAAAATGCCAAGTCTATCCTAACATCTAACCTTCGAAAGTCTTGTCTAGTTAGCCTCTTAGGGTTTTGCTTTGCCAAACCCAAAACCAAAAGCCTTCAGGCGGTGATACACTGGCACCACCCTTCCCAGAATCCGAGCTACAGCCAGCGACTAAAGCTTCATTGTGGCTGTCGGCGAACACTATGAAACCAAATGCTTTCACTCTTTCTTAACTGCATCTTGAAAGGAACGGCTCCGACGATTATCTTCATTGCGGCTACCGACGAACACTGTGGACTCCAACTTCCGGCGACTATCTTCGGTTCTTCACTGCAGCTGCCAGCGAACACTGTAATTTTTCAGGTAACTAAGTGAGCCGGTGACCACTGTTCAGTTCTGAACCATTAACTTGTTTAAGCCTTTTGTTCCTCATTTTGTTTTACCTATTCTCTTCATTGTATTAAACAAAAAGTGAAAAAACAAGCAGCTCATACTTTTTTGATTGGAATTTTCTTTTTGTAAAGCTACAGAAAGTTATATCTGAGAACGAGTATAGGACCTATAGGTTCAGATTTGATTATCCTTGTACAGGGCTTAGTACTTTTTTAATATTTTTAATGAAATAAAAAAAAAGTATTGGATGCTAGGTGGTGGAAGGTATGTTCAGCTGGTAAATTTTATCTAATGGCTTTGTAATTTTCTGTATTTTTTTTGTATTTTCTGGATTTTATTACTTTTATATTTGGATATTTTTATTTTTTCATATGTTGTTCTTTTTTCTGTATATTTTCTGTATTTTATTTAATTTTTATGATATTTTTTATTATATATAAATATTTTTTTTTGTTTTTTGATTTATTTATGACGTCATAGGTCAAACCGTTTGACCCGTACGATTGAACCACCGAACCAGAAAATGGTGCCCAGAACAGTTCCATTTTCGAATTAGCTTTTAAAACCTTGATTCCAATTTTTTGAGGATGACATGACATCCAACGTGGCATTGAATAATAACTCTAATACAAAAATAATCAATCCTTTAAAATCAGTACCAAATAGATTTAAAGCCTATTTCTAAAAAATCTACTTACATGACATAAATGATACCAAACAATAATTTTTTATAATTTTTTTCTTAAATCACTGATTTCTAAATAATCGGCAAGGAGAAATCATTATCAATGCCAAACATCACGTAAGCTTTTTAAAATTGTATTATTATAATAATAGAAAATAAAAATTATTATGGTAGCCCAAAGTGATAGATCCTCTTACTCTCATTTTTACTATATAGTAATATAAATTTATTTGGTAGCCCAAGTGATAGTCCCTTTTATTCTCATTTTCACTATTTGGTTGCTTTGTGACTTTGTCTATGGTACGTGGTGGCCCAGTAGTTAAAATGCATGGGTCTTGTGAAACAATTAATTGTCAACATTGCAAAACTCGTGGATGGCGCCAATATTCCAAGTATGGCAATAATTAAACGCGCTAGTACTCTGAATTGAATTTTGAAAGGATTGTATTCATGGTTTCAAAATCGGACTGGATCGGACCGGATGGTCGGATTGGAAAATTCAGGAATTGATAGTTTGATTGGTTCTGTTTTTCTTTAAAATTGTTTTTTCCCCAAAATTGTTGATTTTGGTTAGCAAATTGTTGAACTGACCGATTAATCATTCGAATAGTTTTGATCATTTTTAATTTTTTTTGTCAGAACAAACCGATCATTTGGGTTAAACGGTTGAATCGTTCAAACCGATAATCAAACACCTGACTGATTCGGTTTTAAAAACCATGATTGTATCTCAATTCTATATGGCTGTCTGTTTTCAACTCTAATATCCAATGGAACTATATATATGCCAAGCCGGCACTATTTTATTTTTCTTTATAAAATGAATGAAAAACTTGGGTTAAGAGGCTTTGAACAGAGGGCTGCTTCAACAGGATTTATAGACTTCGGTTGGATAATAATCTTTTGCTTTTTGAACTTTGGGTTGATCAGAAACAAAATTGCGTTAAAAACAACCAAGTGAACACATTTTTAGGCCTCATGAGCTTTGTGCTTTTGGACTTTAAAAGCACAAATTCTGAAACTTTTACAGATTAGGGGTACAATAATATGTCAAATGGTAATTTTAAAGTTTAGCCCTGGCCCTAAATGACTAAATCCTTCTTACATTCTATTTTCTGAAATTTATTTATTTTCTAAATTTACCTTTCATATCAATCGATCAAAGGTAAAACTGCAACTTTGATTTTTTTTTATTATTATTTTTATGTAGAAACCAGTGTTAATAGTAATTGCATGAATACTTCGGACATTTTTACACCACTTATTTTTTTCTAATAAAATGGTCTAATTGCAACTGTGTCTGAAAATCGAAGGAAAGTGATTACAATTACCAACCACGGGGGATTTAGCATCTGTCAGAAATTCAGGAGAGATTTTAGCAAATTACCCAAACAAATTTATTCGTGATTACATGTTTTGCCGCGTGGCTTTTTTAAATTTACTTTTTAGTGCAATGTGATCCGATCATTTTGCAATTAAAGTTGAGGTGAATTGTACCGACGAGGAACGGATTTGCCTCCAAGTCCTAACACGATCCCATTTAAAATGTTGACCATTTCACTGAGGGCTTACTTGGGAAAATTCAAAATAAAGATTGCGAGTGGAAAACAAATTAAGCAAAACAAGCTAGGAGCCCAGGACTTCGAGCTGCTTCACTACTCTGGAGTGTGGAGTCTGGACTCGGCGTTAAACGCCCAAAAGGAGATCCGATGATCAAGGTGGCGACAAGAATGAAAGGCCGAGATTATTTCTATCGCAACTTACAACACCAACGTCTGGGTGGCCCACGAATCAGACGGTTAACTACCGGTCGTCCAGATGTAATATTCAGATCACACGTGACTACGCTCTCAGCCTCTCACTGTTTCACGGTTGCAGATTTGCAGTCACGCGTATGCGTCTTAGAAGCTTCACGCAGGACATGACTCTCTCTTCCTCTCACGACGCGTGAATTATAAGGAAGGAAGCTCCACCAATACAAAGCACCTGTGTAGCAGTGCATAAACTTCTCTCTTATTTCTCTCTCTCTCTCTATATATATATTCTCTTCTTGAAGAAGAAGGACAATAGGTTTGGAAGACGAAAAATGATGACCAACTCATTGATTTTTCAAGGCGAAACCAGCGCCTGCGGGAACCCAACAATCTCCTTGCTTCGTCCACAGCTACTCAGCTAAGGAGTTGCAGATTGAGAGAAAGAATCCCTGTTCTTGGTTCTTCGGCTTAGGTAAAAAAAATGAAAGCAGAGCCTGCGAAAGAATCTGGAGACCAGTGCTCTCGTCGTGTTCTGCAGAATGTCAGCAATCTTGGAAGCTCGGTTATCGACATGGATACAGAAGGGACGGTTCCAACAAAGGTTGATTCTACGAGTCTTGAAGGTTATCAACGGAGCGAGGAATCGCCGGAGAATGTGATGTCCCTCAAACCGGTGGCAAATTGGAAATGTATCATTCATCATCAAGTGCTGAAGATCAGAGAAGAAGATTCACACCTCGGTGAGGACATAGCTAAAGGTCTAAAGGAAAAGCTCGCTATTCAAAATCTGACTTCTCAAATGGACAGATTTATGATAGCGAGGCCCATCCTGCCTTGTTCGCCACTTAGCGGCAAGACGGCCGCTCTTCATTAATTCAAGGTTCGAAAGCGATCCTTTCTTTTTTCCATTATTCTTCACAGATGATGTCCATATTAATAACGCTCTGTCACGGGAAAATTTTATATATATATGTTTCCTGGAAAATTTTACATCCGGGGAATAAGGTTGGGCAGGGCAAGGGATATTCCTTTGATATGCAGTCGCTCAAAAAATCGACATAGTTCTACTTCTGCAAAACATAAACCGTGTATGGAGAGGAAGAATTTCAATTCTTATTGCGGTTTTAAGTTTTAACTGCACTGCCTCTATGGATTTCTGTGTTTGAATAGTAGTATTTCAGTCTAATATGAAGATGTGAATCGATGAGAATCTTTTAATTTTTTAGACAACTTGCGCAGGAACAGGCGAGAAATTACAAGAGAAGAATGAGGATTAAGGTAGAATTTAAGATGTTTGTTTCTCTCTGCCTTTGTCCTTCTAGACGGGTTGGATCGTTCGGCAACTCGAAAAGAAAGCAGCGGTTTACCGTACATAGACTTGGATTAATTGTCAAATCTATTTCTTCTTCTTGTTTTCCAGAGGTCTTGTTATTTCGTGTAAATGCTACAATAGCTTCCCTAGAGATTTTTCGTCGTCTTCTATTTCTTTTATTTTCTTGAATGTTATAATTCCGTTCGATCTTTCTACCCCCCCTCCGAAAAAAAATCATATGAAAAAAAATCGGTTTTGCTATTATGGAGCACCCTTTGCTATGGGAGGACGATTGCCATAGATGTAATAGCTTATGCGTTCCTTAATTCGTTGAATGAGCAAATACAAACTGACAGCTACAAGTATAGGTTGCAAACGAATCGGATCGAATTTTGACACGGGTAGATCATCTGACATCTGATATCCGAAGGATATATGAACACAGACTCAAATTCGACTAATTTGCTTACCAAAAAAAAGAAGATTTGCTTACATATCCAGATATTCAATTGAAAACAACATCAGTATATCTATATCTAGACATCTTATCAACTAACATTCAACAAGTTAAAAGGTGATAGCTGGCGTGGCTTGTGTAGAGTGAATAGATGTAGGGCCTGTTTGGCGTGTTCGCATGGTCTTTTGATTGTTTACAAGTTGGGAATATTGATTTTAAGATTTAGTTGTCAAAAGAGAGTGCACCCAAAAGACACGAAAGCCCATTTCAGGCTGATTTCAGAAAGCTTCAATAAAACTTTAATCCACGTCTTTCACATTTTAATCTTGCACAGAAAAATTGAATAGACGCATGAAAACACACATCTGCCAAATTATCTTCGGGCTGTCTACATCTTATATCAAAAGCTCAATGTATATTTTAACTGTAGAACTATAAGAAGATCTCAAAAAAGACGCATCAAACAGGCCGTAGTTTCCATTCACTTGGGATGGAGTGAGTATTAATCCTCGGTAAGGCATACATCCTCCTTGTTCCTAGTGTGCCAGTGGTATATGCCTTGTCACCTCTGTCATACTCAAAAAGTCAAAACTCAAAAATCAGAAACTATTACACCTTACGAATCTGGTTGGTAGCTTTTGGGCAAATTCACTTTTTGTTTGTACAAGTGCTCTCTGATCACAAACAACATTCCTCTTTGATATTAATAATATTATTATTTCAGTGGTTCATTGTGGGTCCTGGACTACGATCTACACTTTGAGCTAAAAGCCTAAAACTGTCACAATAGTTCAAGCCTTATGCAATATCCCTTGGTAAATACACCAAATAGGGATTATTATTGAAATATTGAGAAATTAAAAGCCGCTTTTACTTTCTGGTTGAATCATGGAGATAAATAACCCTCACGTGGGCTTTCTAATCTACTATCTTTCTTTCTCTGCACAGAAGCACGACAGTCAAACATACATATGAAGGGCAGAAGGCATATATATATATATATATATATATATATCTTATATATCTTATATATAACTTATATATATAGTAGTTGATCTTATAGTAGTTGATCCATTGGCCAATTTAACTTATATAACTTATATATCTTCATCTTCATCTTATAGTAGTTGATCCATTGGCCAATTTAACAAAACGTTGGAGAACAAACTAAAAAGTTAGATGTTGTACCATACCACAACACAGAGAAGCTATTCTGGCATAATCACACTTCTTATGATGTTTGAGGAGAAGTTATTCTTGCATAAGTAGACTTCTTAGGATTTCTTCCTCACGACTGTTGGTACCGATAGAAGCCATTAGTTCCGAGAGTCTCTGACTTAGGCCGTCCACCTCTCTCTTTAGCCTCTTTATGTAATTGCATATCTCTTTCAGAATCTCTGATGCCGTTACCTAGATTAATGTAAACCCAATATTGTCAAGCATTAATACATAATATATATATATATATATATTATCCTTTCTTTGGTATAATACGTATGCGCATGCAGTTCATCTTATTCATATATTGCTATATATATTCCCTGTTCCCATCGTCATATTAGGAAATTCGGTAACGATTCGATGTTAGATTGCCTCCACCCTACCAAATTTTTTAGGCGAGGTAGGGGATGCCATTTCAGACCACATGCTGATTGTTGGGCTTCACCTATGGCTATGGTTTCTTCTGGCTTTAGGTTGAAGTTTTGGGCAACTCAAGATGACCCAGTTCGAGAAAATCCTAAATGATTTCTGTGCGGAATTGGACTATATATGTGCTGTATTTTAATTTCTATTATTGGGGCCAAGTTGAATCTCAAGCTTTTCAGCCCACCCAAGCTATCCAAGTAACAGACCCAAGTTCGTCCGGTGAGTGTACATTGTATTGCACGTAAGTTTATGTGCAGTGTCAACTCAACTCACTACAATTCGCACCAAGATTTTCAGAAACCCTTTAGCCAGGAAATGAGGCATGAGGAAGATAAAGAAAAACAGCAAGAATTGTATGTACCTACCCCGGTTGCAGCCCTCCGACGAATTTCTGGTAATAATTCCTGTGATTTGAGGACAAGATCGTTAATCTCATCCTGTGTGAGCGGTGAAGCTTCAGATCTTCTGCTGCCAGACATCACTGGAGAGGTTCGCTCCTTCTTGTATTCCTCTTTAATTTTCACAAGTCACAACATCAACTTGGAGGGGGAGGGGTAGAGAGGGAGAAGCCAGCCATCCTAAAAAGGGACGGATATTTGTTTTAAGGACAAGGTAGTAGTGAGTGAGAACGAGAGAGGGAGAAGCAAAGATTTAGCGCATGATGATGAAGATCGAAGAATAGTACAAGTTAAGAGACCACATTGTCCCATATTTGCCAAACAAGGATATATAGACACATCAAATGTGGGCCGTCGTTGATTAGCTCTTTGGAAGTCCATCAACTACCTGCATAACCAGCAAACAGCAAAGTTCCACTGCACACCGCTCGATAGCCGTTGATAAGACACAAGTGTTGCAATAAGGTTCAATCTTGGTCATCTTTGAAAGGTACCTGCCTCCTACCAGATGGATATCATTGTTATATCGAAGCTGCACAGCCCCACTTTGTCCACCTCCTTGTCCTATCAAATCTTTGCATGTTTCAGGTACACACGAATCACATTAGTTGTCAATTTTATAGTGTGAATGCATCTTGTTATCAAGGCTGTGTACTAATCAGATGGTGATTAGAGACTGAAAAAGGTAGGGAAAAAATTGTTGACGTGATAGAGTGTCACAAGAGACAAGACCATATTAGATGCCGTGAGGGTCCACAGGTGTCTATATGAACGAATAATAGTATGTTGTAGCAGGGAGCAGAAAAATAGAAGTAAACCAAAGTAGCACCTGGGGTGTGGGGCGTGAAATTCATATGCACCGTAAAATGAAGCTAGAGACGAAATATATGTTGAAGTTAGATGGTGACCTGGCAAATCTAATAATTGGAATTTGGGGGTACCCAACGTTCCATTCCACCAACCAATAAAAGTTGAATAATTGGATGTTGGACGTATTGCTCTGTTATTTGTATCTTATTGGATGGTGACCTGGAAAAAGAATATTTATATCTTATTATTAATATAAATATGCATTGCTCTGTTATTTGTCAATACATAAATGTAATGTTGTCAAATTTACGATAAATTAGAATATAAATTTATCTTAAACTAGAATTTATACTCCATTTGGCAGCAACGAACTGCACCTCCAGAAAATATTAAATTTGGTGCTGCTTGGAACTATACCTTTCCGATTTTCATGGTATAACTTAGAGCATCGTTTTCTATAAAAAAAAGTTTCAAACAGATGACTATTTTCTAAAACACCGTTTTTTATAACATGACGCTGATGTAACACTATTTTTTAAAATAACAACACAAATGCTAAATTTACACAATTTTGAAATTAGAATACCAAAACCATATTAATATGCAATTTATTACGACCAGAACGTGCAATCATAAGAATATATGTGTTAATAGATCAGATTTGGGTTAAAACCAATCTAAATTAAAAATAATTTAAATAGATTGAATGGTTCAGACATTAAATTAAACTGGTCCAAAATATTTATTGGATTGAATTGAACTGGAATGGATTGGATCAAATCCAGTACAATTGACTCCCCTGCCACTTAAAAGGGTTCCAACTTTAACTTGCCAAATTGAGGTACCTTATACTTTCTAAAGTCAACACTCTAACTCTGTCCCGTTAATCGAATGTTATGATTAATGATAAATTTATTAGAATATCCATTTTCTTTTGAATCAAGGCTTTCCATTCAAAGGGAGCCAAAGCTCCGGAAAGGATACAAAGATAACAGGTCTTAAACAAAGAAAATAAAACAGATCAAAATTAACAAGGAGAAAAACGAAGAAAAACAAAAACTAGGCATTATAATCCATATCCAGAAGCTCCTGAAGCCAGATCGGGCACTCCTGAACAAAAACACCCCGATCATTAAAGCCTTTTCTTGCCGACTCGTGAGCAACTCTGTTTAGGGACAGAGACCTCCCAAAGGTCTGAATGCCCTTCAGCAGAAAGAAAGTTTCAACATCTATCTCCAGATTTCGAGACTTAGAGCATCTACAAAAGATTTTGCCTGGAGGGAACAAACGAGAAAGGACCTGGCATTTCTCAAGACAGGCAACCACAAAACGTCCATGGTGATCCCTGATAATTGCACCAAAACTCCTTTATATCCCAAAACATGCATTTCCCAAATATCCATTCATTTATTGAATAACTGAGAGAACAGAGTTATAAACTGACAAAAGCATACATGGTTAATGCTTGCCCCTTTTTGCAAATTTGAGAAAGAAAATATGGAAGGAGAGGTTAAGAACTAAAATTTTAAAGGCTCAAGGAGAGGGCAAAATGATCTCACTAATTATACAAAGGGTAGTTTTCATATTTTTGAATGTTTCAAGGTGCCGAATCTAGCTAATTGACGGATTGCTAACCACTGGACTTTAGTTGCACTTTGAGGGGGCTTTCTTTTTTTTTTTTTTGGATTTTTAAAAGGGGAAAGTTGGTGAATGGGATTTTGATTCCCATTAACCAAGAAACCTATGTTCTTTTTTTTTTTTCCAGATTTATGTGGGGATCAAGGAAAGTTTATTTTTCCGGGTATCACTTACCCGGTTTAGTGATACCCATCTCTTAGGTGGGTAAATAACTAAATACCTTTTCCACCTCGGGGGAGGGGGCGAGGGGGAAGTAATAGATTTTTATGACTAAAATGGTATTACCTTTTTTGTATGAGAAATAAAAGAACATGGGTAAATGCACTTACCCAGATAAGTCATTCTTGGAAAACACTTATTTAAGTAAATGCATTTATTCGGACAGATGATTTACCAAAAAGCGAATAGCAAACAGGTGTCTGAGTGTATTTTTATAGGAAAAATTCCCAATCAGTACCTTGTACTTTGGCTCGAGTGACAATTTGGTCCCCAAACTTTAAAATGCAACAATCCAGTACCCGAACTTTCAAAATGTGACAATCTAGTACCTATCGTTAACCAGTCCGTTAATTAACCGTTAAGTGACATTTGAAAAGTAAAAAATTTCCTTTGAATGCCAATCTAATTCTCTTTAACAATCATCCAAACGTTGACAAAAAATTGAACAATCCCAAATCATAGCTTCTTCTATTCAAAAAAAGTTGGTGACTATTTAGAAGAATATAGAATTTGAGACTGTTCATTTTATTGTCAATGTTTGGATGGTTGATAAAGAGAATTAGATGGCATTTAAAGGGCATTTTTAAATTTTCAAATGTCACTTAACGGATAATTAACAGACTGGTTAATGACATGTATTGGATTGTCACATTTTGAAAGTTCGGATACTTGATTGTTACATTTTGAAAGTTTAAATACTGAATTATCGCATTTTAAAGTCCGAAGACCAAATCATTACTCGAACTAAAGTACAGGTACTGATTGAGAATTTCTCCATTTTTATAATAGGCCACTTGAGGGTTGTGTTAGGGTATTTGGTTAAACTACGCATAACATGGCCTAAGTTAATTAGGGAAATCCAGTCACATTAGGACATAAAATGGAGTCCGGATCTCTTACAGTTAATGCATCGTATTAAGGCATAACGAGAATTCATAAAAAATTCTGTAGTGGTTTTGATTGGTCAGACTCTGAATGCAAGTTTTAGTCTACATCTTACTACAAGTCCATGATTGACTACGTCCTCAATTCGGAATACCTCATACCGGACAGCATTATTTACCTCAAAGTCCAAACAACTAGATCCTCTAACCCCGTCCCAAGTCTCTGTTACAACCAATAGGAGAATTTACAAACAAACTAGTATAGTGCCTTCATAAAAAAACAAAATTGAAAGTGGAGAAAAATAAAGTTTTTAGTTCCACATATGATATAAATAATAGATAAGTGTTTCAATTTGCAACATTTTTTATGCGTCCTTAGGGGTGGCCACGAGCCGAGTTCTATTAGGTTCGAGTTCTGCTCAGTTTCAATCGAGCTTGAGCCCGTATTATAGGTTCGATTAATAAACGAGCTAAGCTTGAGTCTAATAAAACTCGGCTCGTGAGCCTCACGAGCTGGCTCAAATATATATTATAATATATAATATAATATAATAAAAATATTATAATTCTTATTTTTTAAATATCAAATAAAAAATATTTTTTATATATAATTTTTAATTTTTATAAAATATTTTTTTTCGAGCTCAAGCCGAACTCGAGCTTATGAGGTTTTGACTTGAACTGAGCTCAAATTCAAGGTTTTAACTCAAACTGAGCTCAAACCTTATACTATTCGGCTCGGCTCGGCTCAAATCTACCCCTACATGTCCTATTTTACAAAAAATAAACACATGATTCAAATGTATTTCTATTTTTTGAAGTGATAAAAGGTGAATTTCATTAATTCATGCTCAGTTACAAAATCAATATCAAATAAACAGAAACAGAAAGATCCGACGAGCAAACAATTAAGCAAACCCAGAAACAAAAGAACAACACCCGAGATCAGAACGAGCTGCATATAGATGAGATGTAAAGTGAGCACTGGGTATTGAATAGACCATTCATTATGCCTTTATAAATGACACAGTTCAGACAACTGGACAAGCCAACAAAAAAGTTCAACTTCGTGCAAACCCAGAAAGAAAGTGTGAATGCTGTAACTAACCAAACCCAATGCCCAATACCAAGCCAAGCATGCTCGGGGTTTTATTTAGAGAGGAAAATTATTAAGAAAATCCAACCCATACAGAGATCAGCTTCCAGTGCAAGGCTCATTCAAACACCGTTCCAATAATCTTTACAGCCTTGCATCGAAAATATCTCTATATTTCTGTATTTTTTTTCATAAGGAGATATTCTCAAAGTAAGATTATGATGGCTGTTCGAACGGACCTTGTACTGATTGAATCCGGTTTCACCCATGCAAGGCAATAGATCTGAAAACATAAACTCAAAACTGAAAATGAGGCATGAGAAGATGGTAAAGGAACCCATCTTGCCAAGTTGGATGAGACAAACCATCGGACTTGTAGATAAGGAACCAGCTGATCTGATTGGCAATTTGTTCAGTCCATCATGGCATCATCCATCATCTATGTTAGCCCTATACCCCACTATATTTAGAGGATTTTTCAAGTGATTATAATGCTTGAAAGCTACTGATTTATGAATTATAAAATTACTTGAAAAGGGCTTTTTGTTTTGCTCTTCAACCACCATACTAAGATGTGCTCTATAATATTTGGGACACTTGAGGTGTTTCACAAGTAGTAAGTAGTAGACAGATAAAAGATTCCCGGTTATCTAGGGCCCCATTTTGCGTGTCTTTCCGTGTAGTCTACCAGCTATTTACAAGCTCGGTAGACTATGATTAGGTCTTTTTTTTGTTTGATTTGTGGTAGATTTAACTGTCAAAAGTCGATATGTCAAAAAGACAAGAAAAACCCAAAATGAGTAATTTTCGAAAAACTCCAAATGGTGGTTTTGCATTTTTTTATTCGTCTTCACGTGGAAAGACATGTGAAAAGACATGCCTTAGCCAAACAGGCTTCAGGCTGCTCAGATCTTAATGCAAAAGCTCAATGCACCTTTTGACTGTCAGAGCTACCAGAAGATCTTCTCAAAAAGACTTGCCAAATGGCCCCTAGGTCTACTTATCTCTCTCCAATATGATCTTTGACCGCCACACCATATGAGCAACTATATCAAAATTAATTTTCAAGAAAATAATCGCATAGACGTATACCATTATGTCCATTGTCTATCTCCTTCACCTTCCTTATTCATCTACAACAGTTAATATTGATGACTATTTTCATGTATTGCCATGTTGTTCAACAGGACTCGTCTAAAAAGCATAGTTGGGGAAAAATTGTAAAACATAATGGGACAAATTTGTTCATTTTAATATTGATATTTTATAGATAAAAAGTCATTATATTACTTAGATAAAAATCAAAACAACATGGGTAAGTGAAGTTATACTTACCCAATGTTAAGTGCACTTAACCAGGTAAATGACCTTTTGAAAAATAAACAAAGCCTTATAAATCTAAGAATGGAAGGAAGGGTAATCTGAGTCCAGAATCTACTGCAATCTCGATGCTGAACCCCCCTACACTGAATTGAACAGAGACTTGTGCAAACAAGTAACCGATTCCTTAGATCCTCCTCCTCAATTATGCTTTTTTCATATTTTGAAATTCAAAATACTTTGAACCAAAGGGTAAAGTATAAAACCTCCCCTAAGGTTTCATTTCAATAAAAGCTTCCCCTGTAGTTTTGAAAAAATCTGCAGTTACCTCTTATCATTGTTTTAGCAATGGAAACTTGGATTTTATTAAATTGCCCTCCACTCTAGTTGACAAATTTACAAAATAAAATTATTTTATTCTTTTCAATTTGACCTAAAAAACTATTTTAGCTAAAAGTTAAAAGTTCTTTTGGGGGTATTTTAGTAAATCTTTATATGAATTGATAGACATAAGGGTAAAATGGGTGTTAAAAAAACTAATGCCTTAGGCCCACGTTTTCCATCTATCACAATGATGGAAGGGAGGTAACTGCAGTTTTTTTTTTTTTTTCCAAACTACAAGAGAGGTTTTTATTAAAATAAAACCTCTGGAAAGATTTTTATAATTGTGAGAAAATCACGAGATTCGATAGACCCCAAATGGAGAAAACCTTCTTATAGAAAGGGAAGGGGGAAAATATGCCGGGGTAATGCACAAGTGCAAACAGGCGCAGACACATACTAATACTCAATCTGGCCTTTTCGGCCCATTCTTGCCTTGCGTTTCGCGTTACTACGAAGCCCATCCAAGCCCAATCTCTCAAATTATGAACAGCCAATCCTTCTGGGTTGTTCGCTCTTGCAGACTTCCCCACCAAGCAACGAGAGCCATGGCTATAGTTGAACACTTGAACCAATATTCGTCTGCTTGATCACATGTTCATCCTTTTGCCTTCCTTTTCCTTTGATACCTTCTATTGAACTCCTTCCCCTCGTTTTAGTGCAGTTGTCTGCGGTGTTGGGACGCTGCAGCTGGATGGGATCAACCGATCAAAGGCCAAAGACTCCAAATCTTGGGCCACCTATACGACCGGATCAAAAATACTTTGGGATCAATCAGAGGCATGCTTTTTATAAGTTTTATTTAGGAGTTTCTAAAGATGATTTCTTCTTCACCAAATTCTTTGTAAATTTATTGGGATCAATCTGATTTTTCCCTACTAATCTTACACTGGAACCTATTTCGTGGTAGGCCCTGATCGTGTTGATAAAGGTCAGTGTAGTGCAAATTGTTGGCCCAACCAGTTTATGGGTATTGTGGGCTCTGTGGGCCTGACCCAGGCTTCACAATAAAATAGAACCTCTTATTGGTAGGGCGGCAACTTGGGCTGGGTTAGCCCAAACCCATCTCTAAGTGTTGGGTTGGGTTGACGATTGGGTTAGGGTTAGGGTTTAATTTTGTCAACCCAATTTCACTCCGCTAGTACTCCAACCCGACTCTATTGTTGTTACTGAACATTTGTATTATTGTCCCGTTACATACAATCATATCAGTTTGTCTTAACTCTTAAATTCCAATCATACAATCATATTATTAATTAAATGATTTTAGATTTTCAATAGAAGATTTATTATAATTCATAATAGGCTCTAAGCATTTCAAATATTTATTTTTTTCACTTTTGTACTAAAAAACCAATAAAAATATTAAACAAATAAATATCAATAAAATATATGGTCAATTTGACAATATTGTTGTAAATCTTGTCGGCTATAACACAATGATACAAATGCACTTGCGCATTGTTTCTTTCCATTCAAACATTTTGCAAGATCCATTAAATTCATATACATTTCAAAAATAATAAAATAGAATTTGATAAAAATAGTAAAAATAGGATTTATTAGTGGAAGAGTTCAGCTTACAAATAAAAGAACTACAGTTTGACTAAATTTGCATGGTCTTTCCCATAGATGAAGGCACTAACATAGGATTGGAGAAGGTAAAATTAAGAAACTTAAATAATCTAATTTGATCGTTTAGAAATTTTCTTTTTCATTATCCATTATGTGATAAGGTCATTAAGGCAAATCTTTTTGTCATTTTTATGTAGTATTGCGGGATGCACATCGATGCTGTTTGATTCAAGGTGTAGTCGAGTCGGACATGCAGCAAATAATCCTATCAATTTGGATGGAGCCGAGGTGGAAGGCCAAGGTGGGGTATCGAGCAGATCTACAAACGTAAAGGAAAGTCAGAGGCCCAAGGAAGAGGTCACTGGGGAAGGCACTTTGATGCTTAACTCAGTAATAAAGGGTGAAGTTGGTCGGGCCGAGCTGTTAAAGGAAAGCTGGTCTGAGCTGAGGTGGGAGTAAGAGTAATGAGAGCAAGAGATTGAAAGAGGTAAACAATGACAAATCTTAGGGGAGATGCCTTTAAATAGCATACTCAGACATGCTCTTTGTGGTATTATAGGGATGAGGCTGTCCGCCAAGGTCATTGGAAGGTTCTGACTGCCTCACCTGGAGCGCTTATCCTTGGGAAATGACACTTATCTTTCTCTATGAGGGATTACACTTCTCTCTGAGGTCTTTGCTTACGTGATTATTTGTGCTTCTCGATAGGCAGTGTAATTATACACTAATGTGGTGCAAGAACGTCAGCCATGAAGGCATTCACATGGCAACTTCGACTGGTTAAGGGATGGTCCGAACAAACATATTCCATACTTGACTCGGTAGCTCATTCTTAAGAGTTCACAAGAAGCTAGGCCCAATGCTGAATCATCTCTATAACAGGTGGGGCAGTTCAAGCATTGCTATGGGGAACTTATGCCTTTTCCCTGCAAGGACTATGATTGAGCATTTGGATGAAAGTAATTGAAAATCCCACAATTTTGTTTTCTGCTGGCCAAAAAGAATGTGGAAATGTTGACCAATTTGTGATGACCAAGAGAGTTTTATGACTATACAAAGAAATCCTTGCAGCCTTTAATATGTGTTTGATTCCGTGGAGATTTATAGATGGAATGGTTATTGCTTTAAATGTTTATTTCAAATATGTTACTTCAAATGTTTATTTTTTTTGTTTTTTGTTGTTTGGTTGGGTATTTTATGAGCATTTTAGGTAATACCTCATAAAATATGCCACATAAGCATTTTATTTCAAGAAACGTTAAGACATTAGGAGAAATAAGAATTTAACGTTTCTCATGTCTTGTGCACATAAATCCAAGTAGTTATGTTTTTAAGTATTTATTTGACAAACATTAAAATCAAACAGCGGTTTCATGCACAATAAACACCAATACTTATATGGTATTAATGTGATAGTGTTTTTTCAATAAATGTCCACTGAATCAAACATAACCTTAAGTTTTGATCATGATGATCGGTTCATTTGATTGTAAGTTTTTTTTTTCCTTTTTTATTTGTATGTAATGATTAATCAATGGTATTATGCAATGGAGTTCAGTTATTTGTATTTAACTTTTGTGGACCCAATTCAAAATTCTTGGGTGTGTTTTGATTAGTCAAAACTCTTTCGATACCTTGTTTTCCCCGTATCAAAGATTTTCCTTTTTTTATTAATATTCAATATTTTATATTAATAATATTGTAGTATTATCTCAATTAAATATGTTATTCAATAATTATTGATATTGTCAAAATACATTTTTTATTTAATTTGTATCTCAGATTATAGTGGAATTAATCTGAGACGTCTGATTGGAATAATCCATCCATTCAATCTATACCCCTGATACACTAGATCCGTAGTTGCTCTTGCAACGCTTCACTGGTGCCAAATAGGATTCAACCTGCAATACTGAAGAAACACCTAATTTGCGAGTTCGTATTTCATGCACTTGATTGCGTGTATGCCGGGGTGCACTTCCAATTGTGGTTCACGTGCACATTTGGCTCACATGTGCCACAAAATTAAACAGAGAATTTGCCGCATTATGTTTTTCATATAAAATTTTTTGAAACTAAAAAAAGATGTGAATTCATCTTCAACTGGAGAGTGATGGCTGGCTTTACGCCCACTATTCCTCTCCTCTCTCGCCCTCTTCCTATCTATCTCTTCTTTCTTCTTATTCTTCTTCTTCCCTCTCCTTTCTTCCTCTCTCATCTCCTCGCCCCCATTTATTAATACTGCAAACTGTTTCCATTTAATTTGGATGGACTTAAGACTAGGGAGCAAAGACGGTAATGGTAGTAGAATCGCCATTTTGATGTGCTGTCGGGTTGTGCCTCCGGCTGTACTGTGAAGTTGCAGTAGCCTCGGTTTGGGGGCATCGCTTGCTAGTGACGAAGTGCACGGTGAAGACCTGCACAAACTGGGCCCAACTCCTTACTGACCCGGGGGCCAGGTTCCTGTACTAGGTGCGAGCCACTCATCTGAAGGTGGTAGTGAAGGCTATGCACATACAGGACTCGCTGGCCCTAACCAGGTGCATCTGGGACTGGAAGGCATCGACATGGTCGCTGGGGTCAAAGGACCCATTATACTTGTCGAGTGGGGGGAGTTTGAAGTCTTTGGGCATAGGAACTGCAAGGAGTTCTGATGACAGGGGGGAAGGGACTGAGAGGACTGGGGCAGCCTTTACCTCTTCCGAGCTTGCTTCTTCTTCACCTCGGAGCTCGGGCAGGGCGCGGGTTGCAGTTCGGCGGCTTCGCCGGCGGCGCCTCTACTGCTTGGAAGGCCCAGCGTTGGCACTGCTTGCTTCGGTGCTCCCAAGCTTGATGGGCCTGGACTGCTGGAGGTAGTCCGCGGCTAAGGCGCTGAACCGGTTTTTGGTGTGTAGGGGCCCGTCTTGAGAGCGCCGAGGTGATGCTGACTTGATGGATCGAGTTCTTGGTCCGCCGGCGCATGGCGAGGCGGGGGCAGCCGCTCTCTCTCTCCTGCCGGGGGATGAATCCTGGCTTCTAGAGGGGCTCCGAGCCTGGGAGGCCCGAGCTTGGGAAGCCTCCTGGTGGGGGCGCCCGCCTTGAGGAGAGGGCTTGGCTCGCCTAACGGCGGGGTGCCGAGGTGGGAGCTGATTTTGAGGCAGTTGGGGGAATTGCTGCTGGTAGTGGTATTGGGATACATGGTGCAGCATATGCTGTTGGTAGATTTGATGTTGTTGAAGTTGTTGCATTTGGGCTTGGATGGCCTGCATGCCATGCACCTGGTCATCAAGCTGGTTCTGGTTAGTTGTCGGGGGAACAATGGTTGGTTCAGCAAAGGTGGTTCCAACAAAGGGAGGAAGGGGGACGTTGATGGCGGGAAGATTCACGGGCGCCACTGTTCGTGGCGCATTCAGTCTGGGGATCCCATCCACTGTAAGGGGGATGGTGAACTGTCTGATGCACACCACGGGGACTTGAAGTTGTTCCCTGGTGGCGTTCATCTCCGTGCTACGTCTAACATTGCTGGAAGAAGCCATGGGTGTTGGGGTTTCTTGGAAGAAAGGTGTTATGAAAGCTTTAGAGGGAGGCTTTTAGAAGCGTTTCCCACAGACGACGCCAATTGATGGAGCGCAATCCGGTCGGTCCTAGCTGTCAACGATCTTGCTTCTGACTGGAGCAAAAGGTGCCTGAAACGGGGAAGAAAGCAAGTAGTCTCCGGGGATGAACCCGGTGAGAGTGCTCCAAAGCTCAAGTTAGTATTTTCTCAAAGGCAAGATAAAAAACCAGATGGCACAAAGTTATCACATACCTTTTTTCTTGGGGGGAAGGGGGCCTTTTATAATCACCTTGTGCACTCACTCCCAAGCTTCTGTCAGGTCGGGTATCATTACCTCTGCACTTCTACCAGTTCAGGTGTCATCACCTCTGCTAGGGCAGACAACCGCCACTGCTCTCTTTGTCGGAGCCGTCTCTATAACTGGAGGTGGCAGTGGCAGGTGGCCGTTGAAGTGTGACTGTCAAGCGTCAGATCCTAAATCAGTCAGGTGCGCCGCCTTAGGATACGGACTCCTTTGGTGTCAGGTACGGTTGTTCAATTCAGCGGCCTGGAGACGAAGTGTTGGAGTGGTGTGCGAGGTAAGTCTTGAGTTCGGATAGAAGTGTGGCCCGAACTGCCCTGGGGGGCTAGTTCGGGTTGTTGCCCTTTGCGCTCCTCGTAAGGCTCGAGGTGAAAGGGAGAGTTTGGTCTCCTTTTGGGGAGCTCGGACCACTGTTTCCTCCTCTCGGAGCTCGCGCCTTGAGCGTACTGTCGTGCCGAGCTGTTGCTCCTGCTAGGTCACCCTCGGTTGCTTCCACATGTTGGGTGGCCAAGAGGTCGGGCCAAATCTTCCTCCATCAATAGCCAATGTTTGTAATGATACCCCTTAGAAACTGAAGCAAAATAAAACAAAGAATATAATCCAAATCAAGAAATGAAATATGCTTAGAGTCATTGGCACAAAGATTCTTAGAATGCATTACTTGAAACAAGCTTAGTAAGAATAACATAAGACAATATAAAACACAAAGAACATTAAGCTAGCCAAACTGCAAAATAGCTTCAGATTGGCTGTTTTAAATTGTCAACAACCATAGAAGAAGATTTTGAAACTTAAATGAAGATTCAATCTACCCAAGCGATAACTTCCCCATTAGGCGCTAGCTCTGTTTTTCTTCAAAAAGTTATTTGTCAACGTTGTTTGATGCCATAGCTAATGATCAAATAAGAGAAAGTGATGTTTTGAGTACCAACTTCTGTTACCCAGAGAAGGAAAGGATTGAAGGGTGTATCCGTGAAGCCGGCCGCCGCTCTTTGGTTGTCGAGTAGGGGAAGTCGGGAAGAAGAAGAATAGTTCTTCTCTTATTCTTTTTTAATTTCAAAAAATGTTTTATAAAATTATAACATGACAAAATTTCGTTTAATTTTTTGGCACATGAGACAGGTATGCATGTGAACCACGACGTGTTAAAATCCGATTGGAAGTACACCCCAGCCCAGCATACACGAAACCAAGTGCAAGTAATCCGGACTCCTAATTTGCATGTGTGCATTTTGCCTCAACTCAAACGCAAATAGCACAACTCATACCATACCAAAGACCACCATTCAGTCCGATTTGCAATTCGCACATGTACATCAATTAGCAATTAGTGGGCATGTTTAAAATTGATGCCATTTTTTCAGAAAATGGTACCACGTAGGAGATTAGGTATTAGGAAAAATAATGTCTGTTTGGTTGGGTGTTTTTTTCAGACCATGCTATGGAAATTAATAAAAGCGTGGTCTTTGATGTTTTTTTTATAACGCTTAAATAACAGCAAAAATCCCCCCAAAATATTGTTTTTTCAGAAAACAACATACCAATGCGATGCCGTTTTCTTAGAAAATGGTGCTGAAGAAACAGCACTGCTTCCAAACATTACCGATATGATCCAATTCTAATTCATAATTCTTCAAAAAACAAACAAAAACAAAATTTTAATTCATAATTTGTATATCTGCCCTCTTACTCTCTCACTACTCTCAGAGAACGTTCTGAATGCGCAGAAAAGAAAACGAGGAAATCTGAATTGTAAGTTAGTGGATAAGAACGTGGCAAATCGGTCTTAATTAGGCCCACTATTTACTAATTAGAGCCTAAGTTTTGCCCCAATTATATGTTCGGTTTTTTATTTGAAAATTATATAATCATACATATTCTCAAACACCTGTTACTAATCAATGTTACTTGTGAGAGACGCTAATAAATGGTTGGACCGGCCACGTCATCCCTCCAGGTGGAAGGATTTTGACAGGGTGCGTAGGAAAGCTTTGCTATAACGAATCATTTTGGTTGTAAGCGATGGGAAGGGTTTAGGCATAAACTGGACGTATATGATGTAACCTGGACTTGCGTAGAAGCAATCTCCTAATCCTTTCTAGATTTTCTATATTTCAGGGTTCAAGGTCTTGTATATACAGGTGGATCCTGGGGGATGGATAAGAATGATGTCGAAGTCTGGACTGGGCCTGAGAGTTGTTAGTCTGGTACGTTGAAAAAGAGTGAAGGAAATAGGTTAAGAAGCAACTACACATTCCCACTAGAACATTCAGCTCACTACTGGTTACAGAGACATGGAGCTCTGATGCTTTTTATTGTCTGTAACCACTGAGCTCAGTGTTCTGATGACATGGAGCTCTGATGATTTTTATTGTCTGTAACCACTGAGCTCAGTGTTCTGATGAGAATGTGTAGTTGCTTCTTAACCTATTTCGATTATAACCCACTTTACATGTCTTATTCAAGGTAGATATGGAGTTTTCAAGAATATTTATATTTTCTATGGAAAAATTAATTTATAATTAGAAAGTTTATAGAAATCTTGTGATAGTATTAATTCAATATATATGAAAGATATCTAATAAAAGAAGTTTGAGCAAATAAATATATACTAGTGTAAAGAGTAGGTGCAATGCATGTGTGCAAGTGCAACCAAGTGTTAACCAACCTTATAAAAAAAAGAAAACAAATTATATTAATCATACATAATTATAGGTCTAGAAAATACAATGAAATGTTTAATAAATGCTTGAAAGCAATTTAAAATCAGTTTTGGGCGTCACTTGTGAATACTCTTGTTGTGGATAGGGCTGTCAATGGGTTGAGTCAACCTGATGGACCTGAACCGATTGGGCTGGTTTTGGTTATAGGATCTATTATCAGTCAGTTGATTTCAGTTCCTAATTTTGTTGTTTTGATTATTATCAGTTTGGAATTGGTTCTACCTAGTCTCAAACTGACTTAGACGTGACCCGAGCCATATATATAATGTGTAATATATTAAATAAATTAATATTACATGTATAATATTTTGAACAGGTTTATTATAATCAGGTCCATCGGGTGAGACTTGATTGTCCCGGGAATCGATCAATTTGATTCTGGGTCTAAAATCATAACCCTATAGGGCTTGGTTCAGTTTTGGTTCCTTAATATTTCTTGTTGGGTCAATTTTGATTCTATTGAAACTTGATCCATATCCAATCAATTGACAACCGTAACTGTGGATATGGCCTTTACAACAACTTCTTGCTTGAAAGTTGAAACCCTTCAAGAGAACCCTAGCTCCAAGGACTCCGGATCTTCTGCTCACGATAACTCTGCCTATGTCTACTCACAATACACTACCCCTGTGAATTGGAAATATCTCTCCCTGTATAATACTATACAGAGGATGAGATGTTCTCCATATATAACTGCGAAAAACACGAACAGAGAGATATGGACTCAGCACCAAGAACCCAAGAGTTTCCAAATGTATGTGTGTGTAGAAATGAGAGAATGAGAGTATTTTCAAAACTCCCCCTTTTTCTTTTCCTTAGTCCTTCTGCTTTGACTTTAAGTGAGTGGGCCCCATATCATAAGGAATCAATTTAAAACCAGTTTTAGGCGTCACCTGTAAATATTCTTACATCGATATGGTTCACAATTGCTTCATTTTGTTTGAAACCCTCGAAGAGAACACTAGCTTCAAGACCCAACATATCATATCTGTGTATAGAGATGAGAGAATGAGAGTATTTTCAAGCCCTCCCCTATGTTCTATTCACTGAATCACTTGTTTGTTTGAACACATTTTATGCGTGAAAAGCAAGTAGATGAGAATTAATCTTTTCTCCACTATGTTTTTATCGTTCGGGTCAACCGATTTGAGGTTCCCATGCATCTCTAATCCAGGTGTGGAGAACATGATCATAAATAAAATGTATAACAAACTATTAGTGTAAACACTCGAAGTAATAGAAAATCGGATCAGCAAAGATGAGATGCTTAAGATGAAGGATGTGAAATTTGTAGATAGTGATGGAACATATGAGTGTGAAATTCAACAATAAAGTATAAAAAATTACGGAGAAGTGCGAAATTGATATTAATTCTGAGCAAACATCTATTCCAAATGTACTTTGAATCTACAAATTTTGACCTTAGGCTGAATCGTCATTCTCCCAAAAATTTATCTTTTTGATAAACATAAGTATTGAAAATTTATTAGTAATTAATTGAGGCACAACAAATACGGCTATCCTTAAAATCGATTTCGCTCCTCCATGGTTGATCTCTAGGATAGCTCTTAACTCCAAAGACGTGTGTACTCATGACTTGGATTAACAAATCAGAACATTATGCACACTGAAAACACAGATAAAAAAATCAATGTAAAACTAGTAGAAACTAGACCTGTTCATGGGCCGGGCTTTTACTTTTCATAAACAAGATTTTGTTAGGCCCGAGCCTGAGCCCGACCCTAATAAAAAGCCCGAAGCCCGAACTAACAAAAAGATAGATCGGTGCTTGTGTCTGTGTTCGCTGCTGACCAAACAATAAGAGAGGAATAGAACAAAAGGGCAAAGAGAAAGGACTCGCTGCCGGTGCCTGTGTTCGCTGATGCTTGAGTTCACGTCTGATAAATGAACTGAGCTGAGATTCTGAGAGTGAGAAGGAGAAATGAGAAGAGGAACAACCGAACAATGAAGAGAGAGAGAGAGAGAGAGAGAGAGAGAGAGAGAGAGAGAGAATTCACAGCTGGTGCCTGGGTTTGCATGACTTGCATATGATAAATGAGCTGTTGAGATCGATTTTGAGAGAGAATGAGAAGTGAGAAGAGGAATGAGAGAGAGAGAGAGAGGACTCATAGTCACTGCTAGAGTTCACTGATTGCGCTGGTTTTGTCTTCCTGAGAATGTTTGGCTATGTGAGATTGTGACTGAGAAGGAAGTTTGTTCAGCTAAGAAAAAGAGATGAGTGATAAGAGAGGGGTTGAGAAGAGAGGGATTAATATTTAGGGTTAGGGTTTAACTTATACAATAGTCGGGTCTGGCTTTTTTAACAAATCTTGAGCCTGGCTCATAAAATAGTCAGGCTCGGGCTTTTAGGCCCAAGGTCAAGCCCGCAGGCAAAAATACATGCTAGCCCATCCGGGGGCCAGGCTGGTCCGTCGGGCTACTCGACCCATGAACAGGTCTAGTAGAAACCCATATTTTAGGAAGAAAGAAATAGCAAAATAAATAGGCGTGGCTATGGCATGTTGAGGATGGCCATCTTCTTCAAGACCATTCTACACCCGCCACCCTTACAGAGTTCTCTCTCACCCAAACCTTCTTCTTAGAAAAACCCATGTAGCATGGCCTTGAATACCACTATAGATTCATTAAGGAGTTCGAAAGGTTTGGTGAGAAAACAATGAAAAGGAATAAAATATAGCCCAAGACCATGTGTGTGACATGGCATGGCACAGCATAGCTAGCGGGTGGACACATGTGTTAGCCCGACCCAACGTGTGTGATGTTTCCAATCCATACACTCTACGTATATGTTTGGAACCATGGGCGCTTATTTACTAAACGTTTGTACTTGATTTATTTGTAAAATAGAGAAAAATAATAATGAATCCGTTTATTAACACTTAGGCACCACTAGACGCCATTAGCCACCACTAGGCGTCATTAGCCACCACGTCAACCAAATAGTGAATAAATGCTTACCCATTGGGGGAAGCACTAAAATGAAGCTTTCCCCAACGGTAGGCATGTACATAAATTAAAGCTTACTTTTACAAGTCTCTATATGTATGGATCTATGCATAATGGGGAAATGCTGAGCTCTATGTGACGATATTTTAATAAATTCCTATCACAAAACGTCCACAAAACAAAACCTATGCCACATGTCTATAAGACATAATAGTAATAAGCTCTGACAGAGTTCCCTTAGGCTGTATTTGGTTTGAAGGACAAAGTAGAGAAAGGAAGAGAAAGGGTATAGGTATCCCTAGATTCCCTACATTTTCCTTCAAACCAAACACAGTTTTATGTGGGAGTGGGACTCTTTTCCACTAGTCAAGAGAAAATAAAGTCTAGTATATTTGTAAATTTTGTAAAGAACTAGAGTTAAAAGAGAGGCACATTAAAGAACATTAAAACACATTATACATAAGAATGTAAAGGATTGCCAGGCCTCCCTTCAGTTTTTCAGTGCCAAATTAACGTCTGCATTTGATCGAAAGCAAGGGAATTTGGCTTGGATATTTTACAACCAAAAAAATCCTAAATTCCCAATAATATTCCCTAAACTTTTTCTTTCTTCTGAGTTCTGTTCCTAATTTCTTCTCTCTTCTTTCTGTCCTTTTTTTATCATTTCCTCCGTTCTCTACTCCAGAAAAGGTTGGCTACAAGAACAGCTCCGACTGCACTAACGTATAGTAGTTGGCAGCCACATCTTCGAATTCCCACAACCCATCAAAATACCAGGACAGCCCAGTGCTTTCAGGGTTGATACTTTCATCTTCCGCTTCAGATACTCTTATATCTCCCTGTGGGAAACCTAGCTCATCATCAGAAGCTTCAAGAATGTGTGTTATTTCAGTCCCCTTCTCTGCTTGTCCATCTTTGCTATTCTCAACAGTGGCCGCCGCAGACGATGAATTAAGATTATAAAGAGCGGAGTGGGTGGGTTGATTGGTGTGAGCCTCAGGAGCAGGCTCCGAACTGGGTGCGGACGAGAGCTCCTGTTGGAGGGTTGTCATTAAAGAAGAGAGATCCTGGTTGGGTTCATCCTCATCTGCCTCCAGAAGAGAAATGATGTGATTGTAACACCTATAACGCTTTATTTCTTCTTCGTCTTCTGTTTGATTGTTTTCTCTCTGACGTTTTAAGGGTGTCTCTGCCATTAGAGAAAGCTAGAAAGGAGAGAGAGAGAGAGAGAGAGAGAGAGAGAGAGAGAGAGAGGTGAAGTGAGGAAAAGAAACTGTAGAGAGTTGAGGAAAGAGTGAAGGGACGACAAGGATTTTATAGTGTCACGGAGTATACGGTTGGGGCAGAAGGAAAGCTTGGGAGACGTACCCATAGTCCATACCGATACAAACAGAAACGAGTCTGCGAGAAACCAAAACTTAACTCGCGGTTGACTACTTACCCGATTCAGATTCTTTGCTTTGTTGTCATGTTATTGATGATGGCAAAAACTCTTCTACGGTTCTATCCCACACCCATGATATTTGAACTCTGTTCGGGCCGTTTTTTCCAAACAAACCGAAAAGTCCTCGAAATACCACCCACTTTTTTTTTTTTGAAAATGCAAATTCCACTCACTGGCCGAATGGTCAGATGAGACTGCCATATTAGTATTAGGTAAAAGTCACCAAATATCTAATTTGATGGATGGGATCCATTCCTTCCTTCCGAGTTCCGTCTTGATGATTCCAAAAAGTTTGGACCTTCTAGATAAGAAGGAATAAAGAGAAGTTCAGATCGCATAAAAGTTACCTACATAACTTTAGACGTTGAAATGTAGGATTAGGACTACGGAGTTAGATAAGAAATTAGAATGGATTGGCAATCAGCCACCGGAACCTCTGTCCTCTGATAGTCTGGTGTCAGTCAGGCCTATCTGGCCTGGTTGAATTGATTCAGTTTGAATGTGGATGCAGTCACAACTGAGGATTCTTATGGGGGCGTGTATACATATCAAAATTAGGATTGTTTGATTGTTTCTCACCAAGCGTGCCTCAAGCCAACCACACGTCATATCTAAATATTATATATATCATTAATAAGTTAAATTAAAATGATAAAAATATTATGTATCATTAAAAAAATACATTAATATAATGATTCTGATGTTTTATATCATATCTAATGTAACTATAGTTCCAGAAAGGAATTTTTCCTGAAAGATTGATAACCGGTTAACAGGCCCAAATAAATTGGAGCAAGGATAAAATTAATTAAACCACTCAAGATCAAGAGGCGTGTTTGGAGAGAGCACAATCGAGAAGTGTTATTTTGGTTGCCATATATTAAAATCACAATCAAACACCTGACGTGAATGTTTTCCTTCCACAAAAGCTTGAAATGGGCCCATGCTCGTCCTACAAAGTCAACGATCAACATGCTGGAGAGTCATATGATTGGAATAGAATCCAAATTCCAAGGCATGCAATCCACCTAATGACCTAATACAACAACAGGAGCAGCCATGGGAGTTAATTTTCTGGATTAAAATCAAGATATATGGTCGGCAGCACCGGCACGTAATCTAACTCTAACGCTTAAAGCATGCTCTAGTTCAGTGTTGACCCCACAACACTCAAATCCAAATTGAAACGATTGCCTCGAAGAATTTGATTTTTATATAATGGGTAAGTAATATTTAAGTCTTCAACAAGAAAGAATAGGATCGAGGTAGCTTTATAGACATGTTCAATGAATCGAAATTCCATGATAAATTGGTGTTTTCATTTATATATATATATATATGCGAAATTAAAGAGGTGGGGACGCGCTACCCTAGCACCTTCTGGATTTCTTATCAACAAAAAAGAAGAAATTAAAGGAGTGGGCCGGTAGGCTGTGTTTAGTTGCGGTACTAGTATAAATGTATAGGAGTGCAAATGAAAAGAATGTAAATTCGGGTTTATTTTTGTTTTGAGTTTTATTTTATTTTGTTTCAAGTCTTAATTTACTTCATTTGTCTTACAATCATACAAAATAAGATAAATTTTAAACTAAAAACAAATCATACTTTACACTGAAATCATTTTCACTATCACAGTCTGCATTTGTGCAAATAAAATTTGCATTGCAACCAAACACAGCCTAATTAACGTTCAACACCACAAGGCAGTGGAGAAAAGTAAGTAGGGTAATAAGGGTTGAAGATATCAGATATCGTGTCTAAACTAAAACTATGTATAATTGGTCCTAATGACAAGTCATTATTTCTATCTACCTAAACTAGGTTACCAGCTGCTATTCCCCACTTACCAATCTGACTTTAGAGCAAATATAACGTTTTTTTTTTTTGATAAAACTAAGAGGGGGTAGCTTGATCTCAAAAACTAGCAAAACAGATAAAAGAAAGAAAAAAAGGAGGAAGATAAAGAAAAACTCAAGAACCCTGAATCCGATGAGAGAGCATCGTGTGCTTGATTTGCTTCACAAAATGTGTGATGGTAAACAACTTCTCCCTGCAGGTGATCCTACATCTGAACACAGCTGTAAATGATGCTTTGAAGTCTCCATGGGGCTCCACTTTCGTTTTTAGACAATAAATAATCAGTTTTGAGTTTCCTTGGATGATGATCGAAAATTCTTTAAAATTTAAAGCCAAATTATAGGCTTCCCAAACAGCCCAAGGGAGGAATTTCCTAATTTGAGGCATACCTTTGTCTATTCCACCTTTTTGTTTCTTTCTATATATCAATATCCATATCTATATCTATGGAGATTTCTATGATACCGAAATCAATATCCATACTTAAAAAAGTTAAAACAGTTTTACCTATCAAAATCTCACCTGAGTTTACATGAATGAAATTATTGATTAATTGGCAATTAATTTGTAAGGTACCATACTTTTTTAACCATAATGGGTCTCATAATCTTTGTATATATGACTATTATATATATATATATATATATATATATCATGTTTTTATTTAAAAATTTAAGTAATTTGTCAAATTTGTCAATTATATGATATTTTATATATTATTCCTGCAAAACAATAGAGAAAATCCATATATATATATATATATAATAGTACAAAACATAAGGTTTTATACTCTGCATATTTGTATTTATACTCCTTCCAAACTGAACTTATAGTTTGTAATCCAAATAATCTTGCTTTCATGTGAAAGAGACATCCATGTGTTTGTTAAAATCCTTATGCGAGATGGTGGATATATATACATTCATCCTGATGTAGATATTTAAATAATGATCACAAATGGGAGTTAGGGTGGTATGGTGATGTGTGGAACTTCGCTGGTCACAAGACTCACAACTCAATGCCAACTTCCTTTTCTGGCGCATTAATTAGGTAGTAAATGGCTTCCTCTTCTGTTCTCTTGTTTCTTTCATCTTTTTATATCTATATCTCGAAAATTGTCATCATATACTACTTTTCGTTTTCAACCCAAGAGAATCAGACATCCACCGTCACTATATTATCATCCCATCCATTAATTACTTAGAAACTTTATAACAAAGATGGAATTGTTGCGTAGAAAGGGAAGGATAGATAAATGGAGAGAGAAGGATTCTTGGCTCTGTTGCAAATATAACGGGTTATGTAATTAATCGCACGAGTGAATACATTAGTATTCTGTACACATTGAATTCATAAGGAAGGACTAGGTTTTCATGAATGGGGTCATTTGATCATATGGGTGGCATGTGAATAAAGAAAAATTATTTAAGACTCTTTTTGATTCACGGGAATAGAGGTTTGAAATTGGAATTGGAATTGGAATTGGAATGGGCTATTCTGATTTTAATTGTTTGATTAAGTAGAATCAGAATTCTATTTTCATTTTTGATGGAATGACATTCCCCCATTCGAGGGAATGAGCATTCCCTGCCCCTCCTTTGGGAATGAAATCCCATTCCTACTGATTTTAATTCTCATTCCCATTCTTGTATGAACCAACCAGATAATGAGAATGGATTCTAATTCTGAAAGATTTCAATTTCGATTCCAACTGTAAACAAACAGTCCCTTAGTTCTCCCCTAACTTTAGGCTGTGTTAAAAGTAGGAAAAACCTTTGCCAATCTTGTATATGTTTTTTTCTATTTTTTTCTTCCTTTTTCTACCTTTTACTTCAAACCAAACATAACTTTATTTGTTAACATCTAAAATTCCCGTGAAATGTGTATAGAATTACTAATCTAACTGGTATATTGTTCTGAAATGTGTATTTTTATAATACCAAAAATACTCCCAAGTGATGGGTGTTTTGCAAATGAACAAAATGCTACTGAGTTAGAGATGAGGGACCTCTTGAAGTGACATTGCTGAAGATGAGGACACATCAATATTAGGTGTTCGGTGTATTAAATGGATGGTCTTAATCAACCTTTAGATCTTTCCAACTGTTTTTTTTTTTTTTTCCATTTTATGCTGCTTTCCAACTGTTTTTTTTTTTTTTTTCTTTTTACGCTGCAATGATCTTTCCAACTATATATCATACAACTTAGTTTAATATTTACATTTGCCCAATATTAATAGATAGCTTAATCAATGTGTGAGTATGTTCTGGATCAACTGATAAAATCAGATTGTTAGTATGTAATTGGGGTATTCTTTTATAATCATATAAAAGAATAAGATAGATAACATGAAGAAGGTTAGGGCCATTTTACATTTGAAAATGATCATTTTGAGACCGTAAGGAAAAAAAAAAAGAAAGGTGTTTTAGCGACCAAACTTGCACCTTATCTTGGCCGCGGCAAACAAACGCAACCGACATTTTGAGCGACAAAGTTTCGATCAATCAGTACCGTTTTACCAGAAAAATATTAATTAGTTGCGTACTGAATCCGTGAACTGATCATCACATGGTCTATAGGTGTATTAATTGAATAAACAATGCAGAAACATTATTTCAGGTCGGAACTTTTGATCCTTGTTCTTCGATCGTCAACTGAACACGGATCAATGGGTCCAAGCTTAGTGTGCTCTGTATAACAAAAATCAGCATAACCAAGTGATTTATACTATAAATTTTTTTCTTTCGACTTTGGATATATAGAAAATTGATAATGTGGGCTTATTTTTTGGTGTAGGAGGTCTCTCATTTGTGGGACCCTTTCATATACCAAGTTGGTGAAACTTTACTGCAGAATTCTAATTTCAAACAACACCAAAGACCACCAGTGAATTATTAGGTATGTGGGCCGCATTTGCAAGAGGGGATTTTGGGCCTGCTCCAGCATCCCTGTAAGCCCCGGTGTTATGGTTTGGAGTTGCCATGACTCTTTATTTTCTTCAAATTAAGCCCCAATCTTAAGGGCTTTGCATCTGTTTCTACTGTTGTTATCGAGTGAGTTGCACTTATTACTTTGTCTCTGTTGGAGGTTGAATGTCTTTCTTTTTGGGGTTTCTTGATGACTTTGTTTCATCTGCAGCAAGGTTCTTAATATTGACATGGGCTGATATGGCGTATCGGCCTGTGTTGCTACATTTTTTTTAAGTTTTATTTATTTTTATTTGAAATTGGTTCAAAGGAGTCAGTTTAAGGCCTGTTTACCCTCTGAGCCAGTGGTTGACCCGATACAACCCTTAGAGGGGCATATTAGTAAGCCATCAGCATGATATGTACGGGCCTATACGTATCGATACTTTAAACCTTGATCTGCAGAGATGTTCTTGAGCTAATTCACTCCTGGTGCTCGTGGTTACTGCTTTGCACAACATGTTTATTTTGTTTTACAATGTTGTTTTCTTTTATTCTTGTTACTGTTTGTTCTCATTGTAATTGCAACTCGAGCATTCTATAAATGAAAATTTGCCTCCTTGGCTTAAAAAAAGAGTTTTAATATATTATTAAATCAATGTAATATACACTATAAATATTAACAAAACAATTAAATTTTTAGAAAAAAATATCTGAAATTTCCAAAATTTTGGGAAATTCCATTACAAATCAAGGGTCCAAAATGATAGAAATTTTCAAAATTTAGAATAATAAAGAACAGAATTTCAATAACTAAGGTTGTGTTTAATACCATTGCCACTTTTACTTGTAACATTTTAAGTTGGTCAATACAAAGTTTATAAGAATTTTTTTTTTCTACCACAAATACTTTGATTTATCAATACAATATAGGGTACCATTGATGTTTCTTGAAGAAACTCAAATTTAATTCTTTGATGTGATGTGATAAAACAATTTTTCAAAAATTTATATTAATCAATACAAAATACTGTAAATACAAATAACAATAGCATCAAACTTAACCTTATGAAGTTATTTTCTCTTTGCAACATTTTTCTTAAGCCTCAATTACTGTACAAATGCATTGATGAATCACCTGATTTACTTATTTGGTGATTTGAGGGGGGTGTTGGACAATATAATTTTATTCTTAACCACAAAAACAACTGCCACGATTCAGTTATACGTCCAATTAACTAATTTTATTTTCAAAAACAAAATCAATCATATCCTCAAACACGGCCTTAAAGGACACGTCCGGTTCAGTACACGTCAAAGAATGCCGAAGAACTGGTAGGATAATGAAGACATTGTACGGTAGAGGTAGAGCCATTTCCATTTGGAATTGAGATACGAGAGACTCGAGGGACCAGACGGCTGCTACAAGTTATGAAATTATTTGTTACCAGCACCCATCATGATGTGCCTCAACCACCACGCAAATGAACATGTGAATGGACATTTATGAATACGGCCACCACTCAATTCAATTTTCAGGCCCAGCACTAAGTGTATTAGTATTTTATTGCCTAATTTGAGATCAATTTTTCTTATTTTTTTCTTCAAACTAGTTTCAATTTTCTTTTTCATGATCCATATATATAGGATCTCGAAAGGATCCGGAGAGGAGACGTGAAGGGTCTGGATGATTGAATTTGGCTTCACCATCATTAGATGTTGCCAGTGGTAGCCTGTGCTCCGCAGGCATTATTAATCAATGAGAAGCCCTTCAGTTTAAGCTGTGATGTTTCAATTTTCAAAATTAATTAGTAAAACCTAAGGCTCAGTTTGGGAGGAGTACAAATACAACTCATCACAGCCCTTGATTGCTGTGATGTTCCAATTACATCCACAATGGAAGTAAGTAAACCTTCTGAGTTCCTCTGGTCTGAATTCAAGAAAGGAGTTCCAAATAAAAATTGTTTGATGATAAAAACTTATGTAAAGAGAGGAGGCCTCACCTATTAAAGTCTGTTTGACCAAGTGTTGTAGTGTTCAACCCCATAATAATTAAATAAATTTATTACATATGGTCTGGATGGGCCTGTAGTGCTTGTGCTTCTCCCGTTTCAAATAAATAAGCTTTCACACGAGGAAATACATTAGAGAATAGGGTAAAATACAAAAACCTCCCCTAACATTTCTTATAATCATAAAAACCTTTCCTATAGTTTCACTTTAACAAAAACCTCCCCGATTTTTTAAAGAATTCGACAAAAACCTCTCTTTCAGCAATGACCCATATGGAAAATGTCAGGCCGGTGCATCAATTTTATTCCAAATTCCCATTTTACCCTTTGCAAATTAGTTTGCATACATTTTTACTGAAATACCCCTGCCAACCTGTTATCCTCTTTACCTCTTCTGTCAACCTCTTTTATCCTCTGTCCTATCCCTGAATTCTATCGTTTAAAGAGGAATAAAGCAGCAGCTCTTTTAATCTTTCATCCAAACCCAAACGGAACATGACTCTTTCCTTTTCTCCCTGAAATTTCTTTGTTGATTTCTTCCTCCTCTTTCAATCTCCCATGAATCTGTAATTTTGTGTTCAGTTATGTTTCTCCTGTTTATTGCCTTATTTGACTTTAAAAAAAAATCTATTTATTGAAGCATAAAATTTAATGTATTTTGGAGGTATGGACATGTTGAATGATATAGAGTATTTTTCTTATAAAAAATCTTCAAACCAGCAGCTGTTTGTGCTAATGGAATGTTGTTTTCAGCACAGAATTAATTAATGTTCACCATTCATTGGCATGGCCGCTTGGCATTGACAGCTCCAAGGTGATTTAAGATACTCATGGCGGGGAACAGGAATACATGATGATATTGATCATCCATATGAGGTTCCTATAGCCAACCATCCACCATTACCAATCAAGGAAGCTAATGGGAATGCGGGCTCATTCTCATGAGTTTTTTGTACACAGGTTTCTAAATCATAAAGCACACAGTGTGTTGTATACTTTTAGCCCCAGAATTTTCTATATTCAAGTTTCCAAATCATTCTTCTGTACAAATGCATCACTGTAAGTCATTTGTATATAGACTTCACTTTTAAGAAGGAAATTATTTTCAAAATTGGGTCCTTTAAATCGAAAAGCATCTTATATAGCCATAATCTACTCTCGCAACTGAAGCGTTCTCTCTTCCAAAGTTCTGTGATTTCAAGTTTGAACTGAGAAAGAGAAAACAAAGCAAGATGAACGGTTTGATAACAAAACCCTTCCTCAGCTATGTGGATCTGACGAAAGAAGCCATAAAAGATTTGGAGATGGTAGTGACGGCGACGCAACAATAAACCATAGGAGGCCAAGATGGTGAAAGAGATTAGTTTCATTAGAGACATCCTTGGCCGACTGCAACAAGCCAACGAAGAGAGCAAGTGCCTCCACAAGCCGAAGGCCCTAAAAGCCCTGCACACATGGACCAATGTTGATATCGTGGCCGTGCTTAAAAGGTGAAAAGCATATAGTCTTAACTCGAGGATATGGACTGTGCAAATGCTGCCAATAGGAGGCTCTCTGGGTATAGAGAAGGGACGCCGGTGGACCGCACAAGGACTTCGGTCACCATCAAGCTGCGGAAGAGGCTAAAGGAGCTTATGGACTTCCAGGAGTTAAAGCAGCAGATGATGGTAGAGTACAAAGAGACGGTGGGCCATCGATATTCCACGGTAACAGGGGAGTACTTGGAGGAAGAGGTGATATAGAAGATTATATCAAGTGGTGCAGGAACGGGAGGGAAGGAGCTACTGTAGAGGGTGGTGCAGGAGCACAGGAGGGGAAGGTTTTTGAGACGGTGTTAGAGATACAAGACAGGCACAACGTGGTGAAGGAGATTGAAGGCAAATATGGTACTTTATAAATTAATTGAATGGTACTTCAGGGTAATTTTGCAAGTGTTGACGTTTTCTGTCTGATCATTGATGGATGAGAGATTTTTGTCTAATTCTTTAAAAATTCAGACGAGGTTTTTGTATTTTACCGTAAATAATATTAAGCTATTCAGAGATCTCACCTCGCAGGGCAGCTTAAGCTTTTATATTGAACGGCTGACAAAAAGAAATTAGTTTCGGATCAACATCCACTGTTCCTAGAATTGTAGTCTTTTTAACTGTTGGAAGTTATAATATTGCTTGGTTTTGGTACGAGAAGGATTTAAATTCTGACAGTGCATTGAGACATATTAGCTGATACATATTGTATCGGTGAACCCCCCACCCCCACGGAACCTGTTTGTTGGTCTGTATCAATATTTAGAACCATACGACATGGATAAAGAATCCAACGTTGTGAGGTGTAATTGGTTTTTTTTTTTTTTTTAACATATCTATTTGCTTTGTCATCAAGGGTTTGTTTTAAAAGGGAATACCAAATGTTTGACAAAGTAGTATGTATAGAACATATGATCTAATTAAGTATATTATACATAATGCATAAGATTGGGATTACTAAAATTATTGTGTTTTGATAGTGATTAAACACTAAAGTGACCACCTCTCTTTCCGGGTTTCAAGAGTTTTCCTCTTAGACTTTCAGAGTTTCCCTCTCTTTCTACTGTAAGAGAGTCTTCGATTTAGGGTTTTCTTAGTTATTTCTCTTTGTCCACCCTCAGTCGTCCTTCTGTCTTCGGTCGTTTTTTTTCTCTTTTTCTTTTCTTTTCCCTTTCCCTCACTTCTTTCTCTCCTTTTTGATTATCTTGTTCCACTTCTCATTCTTTCTTCTCATTCATTATTTTCCTTTATCTTTTGTTTTTTCGTATATGCTCTTTTATGTTGGGGATTTTGATATAAGAGGCTAACTCTTCCTTGAAGAATTTGGTGTTGGGCGGTGGCCTTCATCGCTTCTTTGGCTTTCACCATTAGTGGCTGTTTCCAGAGTGTATTTCACCGACGGTTATAGTTCTAGATGATTACAGTTTTGCCGGTTATAGTTCCATCGATCACAGTTCCGATGGTTATAGTTCCGGCGGGTATATTTCTGGTGATTACAGTTCTGGGTGGCTCCAGTTTCTTCGTGTGAGTCGCTACTATCTTTATCCCTCACTTTCAGTGGTTAGAGATGCACTCAATTGTTTATTCTATTGGTGATTCTGCCTCACCTTATGTCAATTGCAAAAATTCATTTTTTGTTCTCCTTTATCCACAGTCTATATTTTGTTCTTTCTAAGGATTTGTGTCTGTGCTTTTTTGCTTGGTACTGTGATTACTTCCCTATGTTTATACAAGTTTCTTAGTATGAAACAAGTTTCCCTATCTTGCTTGGTACTGTGATTACTTCCTTATTGGTGATTCTGCCTCACCTTATATCGGTTTTTGCATTTTTTGTTCTCCTTTATCCACAGTCTATATTTTGTTCTTTCTAAGGATTTGTGTCTGTGCTTTTTTGCTTGGTACTGTGATTACTTCCCTATGTTTATACAAGTTTCTTAGTATGAAACAAGTTTCCCTATCTTGCTTGGTACTGTGATTACTTCCTTATTGGTGATTCTGCCTCACCTTATATCGGTTTTTGCATTTTTTGTTCTCCTTTATCCACAGTCTATATTTTGTTCTTTCTAAGGATTTGTGTCTGTGCTTTTTTGCTTGGTACTGTGATTACTTCCCTATGTTTATACAAGTTTCTTAGTATGAAACAAGTTTCCCTATCTTGCTTGGTACTGTGATTACTTCCTTATTGGTGATTCTGCCTCACCTTATATCGGTTTTTGCATTTTTTGTTCTCCTTTATCCACAGTCTATATTTTGTTCTTTCTAATGATTTGTATCTGCGCTTTTTTGCTTGGTACTGTGATTATTTCCCTATGTTTATACAAGTTTCTTAGTATGAAATAAGTTTCCCTATCTTGCTGGGTACTGTGATTACTTCTTTATTGGTGATTCTGCCTCACCTTATATCGGTTGCAAAAATTCATTTTTTGTTCTCCTTTATCCACAGTCTATATTTTGTTTTTTCTAATGATTTGTATCTGCGCTTTTTTACTTGGTACTGTGATTATTTCCCTATGTTTATACAAGTTTCTTAGTATGAATGATATATAATTCTTGCCTTCAAGAAAATATTATTGTGGGTTAGATAGGCTTGGAGTAGTTGAGGCTTGAACCCAAGCATAACCAAGGTTGATACAGAGTTAAGAATGGCAATGAGGCAGGGTGGGGCCATTCCCGTAAAAATTCCCATCCCTGTTCCCAAGGTTGGCAAGGACAAGGTTCTCACCATCCTTGTTCCAATGCGAGGATCCCAATTCCTTATCATTTCTTATGAAGTTAAATTTATTTTATTTTCATTTCAATTGATACAGGAAAGATATGGTAAGGAAAGTTTTGAACAACCATTCTCATTCACTATCATCTTTATGATTTTAGTTGATTGGTCAAATGTTTTTTTGGATATCATATCTTTCTTTTTCATATCATAGTTGAACCCAACATCAAACATGTTCAAATCATATTTTTAAAAGTATTAAAACAAACATATATATTATTAAGCAGGGTGGGGATTGGGGACTTTGCAGGGCATGCAGTGCTCCTTTAGTCCCCGCTCCATCCCCACTAACAAGAATGTAAATTTTCCCATTACTACCCGATTTGGGACAGGTCCCAATAGAGAACGAGAAAATGAAAGAAAAAAAATTGCCATTCCTAATTACGAGCTCAAGCATTAAAGCCCACTAACAGCCCAAAACCTAAAATATCCAAGCCCAATTACGTGAAAAATATGGGTGCTTGGTTGGGCCTGCACAACTTACAGCACTAACTGGAATGCCATCAAACATAATGGAGTGTCAGTGTCATGTAAGCTCTTCATGACGTTTAGACTCTTTAGTAAGATAGAGGGTTCAGGCTTTCCTCTAGAGTGAATTTTGTAATTAATTTGTGCAATCCTTTCCGTACTCTATAGTGAATTTTGTGAGCAGGTAGGTTTTATATCCCTTCCCCCATTTTGTGCAATCATATGTTTGTATTAAGAATATTTCCATATCAAATAAAATACATAGGTACGGAGATATTTTCAATGCAAGGCTGTAAAAGCTATTCGAATCTTGCACTGACTGAAGCCGATCTCCATACTAACAGGTTCAGTTTATTCGACCATGTATAGGCAAGACCCACAAACCCAAATCCTGCAGCCCATTACATTTATCATTCGTCTGAATCTCTCTACTTCCAATCAGGCCGTCACCAATCTCTCTCTCCTTCTCCCTTTTCTGAACTATCCAGTACTGCGTTGTAGTCCCCATTAATAACCATGGGTTTATGATCCGTTCTTGGACACACTAAAACACTCAATAGCTCTCCATACTTCCTCTCTATTCGTTCTAATTGGTGCACGGTGCACCATACAGATCAATCAAATACCAAAGAGGAACAAATGTTGGAACTATATGCAATGATGAAGTGATTACAAGATTGTTGAATGAAGACTAACTGACGATGACCATAACAAATAAAGACCATCCGATCTATTTCTGGCTGGCATTACAAAGCTGCTTTATTTTAGTTACACTTAGGGGTTGTTTAATACTGTGGGCATTTATTTAATAAGTATTTTGTATTGTTTTTATCTTGAAAAATGAGAAAGTGGTTGATAAATATTTATACGGTGTTGTTTGATAGTTAGGTGTCATTAAGTTCAGCTTCGGTCAGGACAACGCCTGATTCAATAACTTTTACAGCCTTGTATTGGAAACATCTCCATATTTATGTGCTTTATTTTATGGGAAGATATTCCTGATGCAAGATTGCAAGAGACTATTCGTAAAGTGTGAGCATGAATTTGCCCTGACCAAGCCGACCCAGGTGCCATTGGGCACCGTTAGGCACTACATAAGCACAACAGTAAACATTGGGCACCATTAAGGAAACATTTATTTAATAAAGTATTTTACCAAATACCATGCAAATAGCATTTTAGAATAAATATGAACTGATATAATTTTTTTTCAAATAAATAGCTACAGAACCAAACACCGTCTTAGATTCAGCGATGAATACTGAAATAACCAGGTTAGAATTTCAAGGTGCCAATCAAGCTGTCAGGGATCTTTCCATTCTCTAGCAGTCCCAAGATAAAACCTTTCATTGGGCCGCCCCCCAGCCCTCAGACTTAGTAGAATCATTCGCATGAGTTGATTTGGTTAGTTGCACTGACACGTCGACAATTGACACGTCTTCACGCGTCGAGTGTTCGATTACCAAATCACCATTAAGACTGTACACCCAATTGGGGAAATATCCATGGCCACATGTTTTGCAGAAGGTGAGTGAGACTGTGCATCCACACCGTGAGATTTGAGACCGGATTTGCTTCTTACACAGGGTGCCTCACTTGCACCTTACATGTACATCGTACTATATTGAAAACATCTTCTGTACTTGTAAATTATTATTTACGGGAGATATTCGATGTATATGCGAGGCGTCTTTGTGTGAGGAGCAGATCCCGTTCCGTGAGATTTGCCCAAACTTGTTCCGAATTGAAACAGTTTGAAATAACATATGCATCAAATATTGACAGTAACGTGGGTCCGAATATTATATCGCAATTGAGTACCGGCTTACCCGCCTCCAACATTGATCTTCCCACCTTGCGTCCTGGACCCGAGTAGCCTCTGGCCCACGCACCGTTACTGGTTGTCACTCAACTATCATCTTTCCACTCCTTTGCATGGAAGCAAAGCATGTGTTGGATTTAATTTGATATTGATCTTAATAAAAAATAAATTAAATTCCTGACGGGAGAATAAAAGTATAAAACTGTGTTTGTCAGACTTATGGCACCTTGGTTAACAAATAAATAAGCATTAATTCAGAATTCATTTAATTTTATGTTTTGATGTGAAAAATCAATATACAATTAAAAAAAAAAAAACAACATCATCAAACTTTTAGGTATCTCATAACGACACAGCAGACACAAGTTGCTCACTTCCAACCATTTAACAATGCAACCAACGTGATAGACATGTGAGTAGGAACGGTAATGGGTAGGGTATTTATGCAAATTGTCCTATCCATTCTTAAATTCGCCTATGTATTTCTGATTTTAAAGTTGTCTAATTTTTTCTTTTAATTTTCTAAACCCGTTGACCAAATGTTTTCTACTAAAAAATTTTCTTTATACTTATAGTTTGACTTGAACCCAGATCAATTAATGATAGCACAAAATCTCTTACCATTACTTTAAGCCACAAAACCATCTCACCTTTTGTGTTATTTAATGAAATAAAATATATTTTATTAAATTTTGTGTTTATCAAAACAATCAATCCATACAACTAAAAGTTAAAAGAAATTAATATTTAAAAATAGCATTTTATAACTAAATAAAATAAGCAATCTATCAAGTCCAAATTTACATCAAATGATGATTTAATCCCAAGAAATTTATACAAATAAAATATTAATAATAGAATAATTATCTTAATACTTAAAATTTATAAATTTTTGCATGATATATAATATAATCGGTTCATATTTATGCATCCCGATATCAGGTATCAAATGCCCTATTAGGATTAGGATGGGTTGTATACCCGAACATTCCTACGAAATTGCCATCCCTACATGTGAATAAGGCATGCAACTGAAATTGGGATTTACTCTTCACAGAATACACCTCACATTGATCTCACATGCACATCCCATCATGCATTAGGAATATTTCCCATGAATAATAACATATAAGTACAGGAGATGTTCTTGATACATGGTGGGATGTGCTTGTAAGGTTGGTGTAAGGCGTGCTCTATGAAGAGCAGATCCGGGCTCATGTGAGTGACCTACGACCCGATTGGGAGTTCTTCCAAACAGATGGTACAACACATGGTGGAAGTGGAATCTATTGGAGAAGATGGGGTCACTATAACTTTGGAGGAGAAGCTCTGAGGCGCGTCTGAAGACACTGTCTTTAGAACGTTATTTGCCCCCACTCAGTTTTACTGAGTTTGTTGTTGGGTTACAAGCAAATTCGTTTCCAGGATACAACAGAGCCTTGGGCGAGAATCTGCAACCAGCAAAGTTGAAGAGTCTTCAAAGAAACCTTCTGTGAGACTGTAGCAGACCGAACTGAGAGAGAGAGATAGAGAGAGTGAATTTCAAAATTGTGTGTTTTGGAGTCTGATTCATGCTCCTTAAATAATTTGTGAAGATGTATGAAGAAAAGGTAGGTGCTGGTTTAGAGAAGGCACCTTGAACAGTCACAATTTCAAACATTGTGACTGCTTAAAAAGTAGTTACTGTTAACTTTGAATTGTGCCTCTTGATCACACCCGATCGAATCGTGACCATTGATCTCATCAACGGTGATCAACGGTCATCAACGCACCAAAACCAGAGCCGCCCATTGCAAGCAAAGTGCGCCTCTAAAGCGCCTCATTGCGCCGCACACACGCGCGCGCACACGTGTGCGCGCATGTTGCACGGTATCGAATCTCCATACTCTCATCTACTAATTCTAAGGAGTATAAATCAGCTCTTATTGAAATACTGAAAACAAAACTTATAATTTTCCAATGTGGGACAAGTTCAAAACTGGGTTTTGTAAGAGAAAAATTGATTTTTACAATCAAGTGTACAGGTGCAATTTCTCATGTAATTGATCAATCAAACCCATTGGATTTAATCTCTCATGAGATTAACATCCAACAATCCCCCACATTGATTGATCAATTACATAGTTCTCTCTCAATCCAAACTACTATGACACAATTATGCATACAAAAGGTGTTTATCAACTTAAACCTCTTGTTAGTATAGTTATCTCAGAGCCTTGTCAAAGTTATTGGTGGTAAGACCTTAAACCAATTACTCTCAAGACAAACCGAAGACACCTATACACACAAAAATGTCCAGTCTCTGCAAGAGTTTCAAGTTTTGCTTAGCACTGTTATGGCCATGTGCTTCTTTCCTGGTTTCATGAACAATCCCGAGAGCAAACCCAAACCCTCATGAGAAGCGGCACCACTTCTATGTTCACATAGGTGAATTCCACTATGTGCTTCGTTATTTGACACATTTCAGAACTTCATTAAGAGTTTATCTCAACCTCTCATCATAACGGACATCACTGTTTATGTTGTGATGGGAAATTTCTCAATGTCAGTGCTAACAGTCACATTGTTGAAACTTGTTGTTACCCATTAAACCCAATACTGATGGTTTTCAGTTCAGGTTGTGTTACTATTACAGGTGACTAAGTAAAGGGTTTTAATCCCATATCTTTGGTTGTCATTCTTACCAATTCTCTGGCCAAGCCCTTGGTAAGAGGATCAACCAAGTTTTTACTTGACCTCACATAGGTTATAGTGATGACTCCATCTTGAATCAGTTGCCTAACAAATTCATGTCTCAGCCTTATATGTCTGGACTTACCATTATAGGTACCACTGTAGGCCCTTGACAGAGTTGTCTCACTATCACAGTAAATGGAAATTGGAGGCATAGGACTAGGCCAAAGTTTTTTATCCAATAATAAATTCCTAATCCATTCAGCCTCTTTTCTAGTAGCCGCTAAGGCTATGAATTCGGATTCCATGGTCGAGTGAGATATACAAGTTTGTCTTTTGGATGTCCAAGAGATTGCACCCCCACCAAGGACGAAAATCCATCCAGATGTGGACTTGTTATCTCCATTACCGGTAATCCAACTTGCATTAGTGTACCCTTCTAGTACAACTGGATAATCACAGTAAAACAAGCCAAGTTCCAAGATTCTCTTGAGATACCCAAGAACTCTCCCAATTGCCTTCCAGTGCTCTGCACCGGGATTATTTGTAAACCGATTGAGTTTACTTACTGCAAATGCAATATTAGGTCTGGTACAAAGCATAACATACATCAAACTTTCTACTGCACTAGCATACTCAAGTTGTGCACTAGCATATGGCGTGTTATATTCTTTAAACCATAAATGTTGAAATTTCTCAAATATTTTCTCAATATAATGTGATTGGCTTAATGCATAGCCCCTACTATGCTTTTTAATTTTTATTCCCAAGATGGTATCTACTTTTCCTAAATCTTTCATCTTGAAGACAAATGATAAGTAGTTTTTAGTTTCATTTATGCCAACCATATTTGCACCCACAATAAGCATATCATCAACATAAAGACATACAATTACTCCATAATTTTCAGTGAATTTTGAGTAGATGCATCTATCAGCACTATTATGTTTAAAACCAAAAGCTAGAATGCAAGAATCAAATTTCTCATGCCACTGTTTAGGTGCTTGTTTTAATCCATATAGTGATTTAACCAGTTTACAGACTTTCTTCTCGATTCCAAGAAGAACAAATCTTTCTGGTTGTTCCATGTAAACCTCTTCATTTAAATCACCATTTAAAAAAGCAGTTTTAACATCCATTTGGTGAACAGGCAAGTGATAAATGGATGCTAATGCTATGAGTGTTCTAATAGAAGTTGTTCTAGCCACTGGTGCATAGGTGTTAAAGTAATTAATCCCTTCCTTTTGACTAAATCATTTGACTACCAATCTAATCTTAAAAGTTTGTACAGTTCCATCAGTGTTGTATTTTCTTCTAAACACCTATTTACATTTTATTGGTTTTGATCCTGGAGGCAGGTCTACTAGTACCCATGTGTTATTTGACATTATTGAATCCATTTCATCATTTATAGCTTCCTTCCAAAAGGCAGCATCTCTAGAGGTCATGGCCTCACTATAGGTTTTTGGATCATTTTCAATGTTTAGGACAATAGATATCTTATTTAAAATCTTCTTTCTATCAGCCTCAACCAAAAATACAATTGACTGAGTGGAGATAAAATCTGAACCTAAGTGTTTCTCTGTTCTTTGTCTTTGACTTCTTCTAAGTCCTATTGTAGGTGTTACAGTTGTGTCATTTCTTCTTTCAGTCTCATTATTATCAACATGTATTGAGATCTGAGTTTCTTTGTCATTTTCTATGGATTCATTTTCTGTAGGTTCAGAACACAGTTTATTTTCAAAAAATTCAACATCTTTAGTTTCAATTATTATGTTGGACTCTAAGTCTAGAAGCCTATAGGTTTTGCCATGTTCTGCATATCCAACAAACATACATTTCTTAGCTCTGAGTCATAATTTGGTTCTTTTAGGATCTGGAACTCTATAATATGCTAAGCATCCCCACACTTTTAGATATGCTAAATTAAGCTTTCTTCTTGTCCATAATTCATATGGGCATTTGTTATTAACTCTAGAAACAATTCTATTATGTAAATGACAGGCTGTTAGGGGTGCTCCCCCCCACAGGTTTAAGGGTGCATTAGCTTTTAACAACATGCAGTTTATTATTTCTGTAAGTGTTATATTTTTCCTTTCAGTCAAGCCATTCTGTTGAGGGGTATAGGGAGCAGAACACTGATGTATTATTCCAAATTCTTCACAGAAAGAATTAAACTCATTTTTAAAGTATTCAACATCCCTATCACTTCTAAGGATTTTAATTTTCTTTTCTAGTTGATTTTCAACTTCAGTCATATATAGTTTAAACATGTCAAAGGCTTCATCCTTAGTTCTCATAAGGTAGACATAGATGTACCTAGAAAAGTCATCTATAAATGTTATGAAGTATCTCTTACCTCCTCTAGTTAATACAACATTGAGTTCACAGATGTCGGAATGGATTAGTTCTAGAAGTTGAGAATTTCTCTCAACACTAGGGAAATGTTTCTTAGCCATTTTAGATTTTACACATATTTCACATTTTTCAATTGATTCATTGTTGTAAGCAATTATACTTAGTTTGCTTATGTTCTTTATGGATTTAAAATTCAAGTGTGCTAATCTATCATGCCGTAAAGAGAAAGAATCAACAATATAAGCAGAAACTTTTCCTTCATTAATACTTAATTTGAACATACCATTACAACCATATCCCTTTCCAACAAACATCCCATTCTTGGATAGGATTAGTTTGTCGGATTCAAAGACAACTTTGAATCCCCTCTTATAAACAAGATTTACTGAGACCAAGTTCTTTCTAATGTCAAGAACATGGAGAACATTCAAGAGAGTTAGTGTCTTTTCGGAGGTGAAATTCAACTCTACGCTGCCCCTTCCAGCAACTTTGGCACATGTTTGGTTTCCCATCTGTACCTCCTGGCCATCAGTCACTTCTTCATATGTCTTGAATAAGGACTTGTCCTTGCAAACATGGACTGTGGCGCTTGAATCAAACCACCATCCAGAAGATGATTCTGCCATGTTGACTTCAGTAATCATGGCCACGAGATTGTCTTCTACCATGTTTGTAGACTTGGTTCCGCCTTTCCGATGTCGGTAGACTTAGGCATAATGCCCCTTCTTTCCACAAACATAGCAGGATCCTTTCTTATTGTTACTCTTCTTGAAGTTCTCATCCTTCTTCTTTACTTGCAATGCAGGGTTAGTCTTCTTCGATCTGTTTTCCACAAAATTGACCTTAGAGTTCAGCATACCGGTCAGGATTTTATCCCTACTGTTTCTAATTCGAGACTCTTCTTCAATACGAAGGTGTTGCTGAATTTGCTCCAAGGTAAGTTCTTCAGCCTTGTGCAGAATCTTCTTCCTGTAATCCTTCTGAGAGGGTGGAAGTTTGGCAATGATTGCTCCCACTTGGAAAGATTCAGGAAATATGATGTTAAGGGATTGAATTTTGTTGACTATCACTTGTAATTCATGAACTTGCTCTAGTATGGGTTTATGGTCGTTCATGGTGAAGTCAAAGTATTCTGCAATAAGATACTTATTCGTACCTGCTTCTTGCACCTTGTATTTGAATTTCAGGGCCTTCTAGATTTCTTTTGGAGATGTAAGTTCCTTGTAGAAGTTGTAGAGCCGGTCTGATAAAGCATTCAGTATGTGTCCTCGGCACAGAAGTTAGTCATCTTCTCGTTTTGCTCTTTCCTTCTTTAGTTTCTCTGAGTCTTTGTCAGTGGGTTCAAGAAGTGATTGCAGATTCGGGTCCAACAGATAGTATAGCTTTAGTGTGGTCAGAAAGAAGATCATCTTGTCTTGCCATCGGCTGAAATTTGCTCCATCGAACTGGTCTAGTCGAACAAGATCTTGGTTCATCATCTTGATTGAAGTCATGCTTGCTTCTGCCTCCATTGCAGTATAACGTTCTAAAATTGTTGGAGAAGATGGAGTCACTGTAACTTTGGAGGAGAAGCTTTGAGACGCGTCTGAAGACATTATCTTTAGAACATTATTTGCCCCCACTCAGTTTTAGTGAGTTTGCTGTTGGGTTACAGGCAAATTCGTTCCCAGGATATAACAGAGCCTTGGGCAAGAATCTGTAACTAGCAAAGTTGAAGAGTCTCCAAAGAAACCTTCTGTAAGACTGTAGCAGATCGGACTGAGAGAAAGAGAGAGAGAGTGAATTTCGAAATTGTGTTTTGGAGTCTGATTCATGCTCCTTAAATAATTTGTGAAGAGGTATGAAGAAAAGGTAGGTGCTGGTTTAGAGAAGGCACCTTGAACAATCACAATTTCAAACATTGTGACTGTTTAAAAAGTAGTTAACAGTTGGTGACTGTTAACTTTGAATTGTGCCTCTTGATTACACCCGATCGAATCGTGACCATTGATCTCATCAACGGTGATCAACGGTTATCAGCGCACCAAAACCAGAGCCGCCCATCGCGAGCAAAGTGCGCCTCTAAAGCGCCTCATTGCGCCGCACACACACGCGCACACGCGTGCGCGCGCGTTGCGTGGTATCGAATCTCCACTCTCATCTACTAATTCTAAGGAGTGTAAATCAGCTCTTATTGAAATACTGAAAACAAAACTTATAATTTTCCAATGTGGAATAAGTTCAAAACTGGGTTTTATAAGAGAAAAACTGATTTTTTTAATCAAGTGTACAGGTGCAATTTCTCATGTAATTGATCAATCAAACCCATTGGATTTAATCTCTCATGAGATTAAAATCCAACAGAATCCACACCGTTGACGTCGAATCTCACCATTTCCAACGCTTCAATGGCTGACACGGATGCAGGGACAGCTTCAAACCCACCGCTATTGGCCATGTTGCTGGCATCTATTGATTCCATCGAAACTGCAGGGGAGGGGCAAATTAAACAAGAAAATTAAGTGAGACTTGAGAGTAGAAGAGGTAGGCTGTATAGGAAAATGGGGTGGGAAGGTTTGGGTCTAATGTAGATTTTTTTGAAGAAAAAATAAAATAAAATAAGTTTTTAATTTTAAGAATTGCTTGCAGGAGAATTAGAAAATGATCCTTTTAACATTTTAATTCCAGTTTTGAAGGGCCAAGGATTCACTTTATTACATTTTTTACCTTACCTCTACTTACAAACTATATATAAATATTTGATTTAACAAAAAGTTAAAGGGCCAAGGAATCCATCAATATAAATGGCTCCACCCCGGTATGGCAGCATTTTCGTCGTACCGTTCACTAAGAGTATGCAATATGTGGACAGAAGCAACAGGCATGGGGGCTCCATTAAAAACAGTAATGGCCACCTCTCAACCAAAGGAAGAAATGTTTGGTGCCAGGAGCTCCTTCGCCTCCTCAGAGAAGCGCGGAAAACATGGCAGATACGGCCCTTGAACGAAGGAGGTCGCATAGTAAGTAGTAAATCTTCACGAAGAAGTTCTTGCTGTGATTCTGGGACATTCCACCACATATCGTACGTCGCTAATGCATCATCTCCTTCTTCATCCCCCAATTGCAGAAGCCATGTAATACTCTTGAATATGAGCATTCAAGTTTATGAGTGACATCTTGAAGCAGATTAGTGGATGAAGGCACAAATGAAGAATGAGTTAATCAAAAACTGGAACTGGAAGGAGAGTGGGAAAGCAGAAATATTAAAGCTTCGTATGCGAGTGTAAATGGATGTACGATCGAGCGAATGACAAAATGGAAGGGGAGTTATAAACGAGTTTTTATAATGCAGTAAGAGTGTAAAACTGAAAAGACGATACTTAAAAGTAGAAGTTTATAATTCCCATTCCCTACTTTTTCTTGAATTACAACTTAGTTCACAAAACACAGCAAGTCAGCAAAGACCTATCAGTAGAGAGAGAGATTATGACGTGGTCATGGGACCCAGAGTCCGGATTCAATGGACCCTTATGTTCATGGGGCGCGTGAACCCTCCAATAGGAGGCGTGCACGTCGGCTCCTTTGAACCAACCTTAACTTAACGAGCATTTAATGTTAACTTCTATCGTCCGGTTGAACCGGACGCTAAAACAAAAAATGGAAAACCTCTCTCCTCCCATTCTCTCATATCCGAGCCTTACCCTGGCCAGTGAGAAGACCACCAGCGATTTTCTTGCGCAAACGACATCAGATGGTTAGGAATCAATCAGCAGCAAAAAATGACAGTGGGAAGAAGATTTGAACGTTGCCGGTGGTCTCAACGGTGAGAAGACCACCGTCGTTTTCTTCTTTTAGCTTTTTGTCTGATTGTCTGGTCTAATGTACACAAAAAAACTTTTAAAATATGGAATACAGAGGCAAATATAACGATTTGAACGTCGCCGGTGCTCTTCCTGCACCGCCTTCTCACTGCCGTTTTCTTCTTTTAGCACCGGTGGTCAAAACAGGGTTGCCTCTGTTTTGAACGTCGCTGCTGGTCTTCTCAATGTTGTTTGCGCAGGAAAATCACCGGTGGTCTTCTCACTGTTTGAGCTGCGAGACAGAGATCCGACGAACCCGTTGTACAACCCTTGAACTGAAGCTTCTCCGTTCTACGGATTCAAATAAAGAAAAAAAAATTAAGAAAACGAAAAAAGACTCGCCGCCCTGAGAGCTAGTGCCAGGAACAGACGACGGCGATATCGCCATTCCAACGCTGCCTCTCAAAAGAAGTAGCTGCTGCTGAAGGGCCAGCGTTTTGGCTGGCTAGTGAATTCCCGCTTATCTGGTTCTAACGAAGCCGTGAGCGTGGAATCGTCAAAACCATACTGAAGTTTTTCCGGCTGCGATGATGTCTGCTGATCATCGGATAAATCTCCAGGTTTGCTGGTGGTAAGCTCTTTTTTCTTCTTCTTCAAAGGAGTCAACGTGCACGTAAGGGTCCACTGAATCTGTCGGTCAGAGAGAGATTTTTAAACTTTTGAATCCTTTTTTTGGTCACCTTTTTTTACCTGTTTTTTTTATTGGTAATTACTTCGGTCACAAATACCACCATCCTATTTGGTTAAATTTGAAACTCTGGCCGCTACCCGAGTCCCTGATTATCTGATGGTTTCTTTATCGAGATCTAAATCCACCAAGATGCTACATTGCTACTGCTACCCACCACTACTATAAATCAACCCAGTGTTTGGAGTAGAAATACAGACGTTTGAGACTTGGGAAAGTGGACCGACATGAAGGTCCGTCCGACGGTGGGATTGTTTATTAGTACAAGCACGCTTATACAGATTAATCCTTGAACTACTTCCAAAGAATATTCTTCATTATTACATCTTTTGAGGGGAAAAATGGGTCAGTTTAAGACCTCCATAGCCATCTACAAGACTTCACTGTTATGATACCTTTTTTCCTTGGGTGAATTATGAAATTAGAAAACAAAAAGGGAAAGGAAATTCGATCAAGTCTTCAACCTGTGAAGACCCTGTTCTTTGCAATCTTTTCTGCTTCCGTTACACTCAAATGCCTCAATCCACTCTCCTTCAACCATCTCCCTTTCCCTACCTCCAGTTCCTCCAGCTGTTTAGCCCCCATTCTCAACAGCTTCAAACCGTCATTGATCTTGGGGAAAAAGCTTTCAGGCCTCAAACACCAAGCTCCAAATACCCCAAACAAAACCTCCAAATCACTCCCAAATCTCTCAACTCCCCCATTATAAAATTTCACATTGCTCATCAAAACACCAATGAAAACTAACCGGTCCACCCCAGCAGCCAAACTTCTCCATATACCAATAAAATCAATCTCATTCAAACCCTCCTGCAGTTTTGAAATTTTCCCTTGCAGATAATCCATAGCCCCCACAAATGACTTGGAAACACTCCAACTTTCTTCCCCCTTCTCTTGCCACTGCTTCCTGTTCTTGACATAATCGCGTAACTGAACATCAAATCCTCTTAAAACAACTATTGATATCTTCTCAACCCACTCTGATATGAACTCCTCCAACTTCTTGATTACCTCCTCAAAAATACCATTCCCAGGTCCTTCAGCAGTCCCTGCCACTGAACTTGCTGAATCAACTTCCTCTATAACTTGATCGCCATGGTTGAGTGCCATTTCAAGAAAGAACACATCTTCACACCATTCCTTCAAAACAGACTCACAGTACCGAGCTGCATTGATGGAATGTATTACCTTGATAAGGGCATCATCATCTACTAGAGCAGTCAGCGCATCTGCTTCTTGGCATCTTCGAAGTAATACATCAAAAAATTCATGTATTATAGGCAACCCGGCTAATTGGATAAACCTTGCTCTTAATGAAATTCTTGCTAATGGCCGGCAACGATCCACCATGGCTGACAAGTGCCGGATAACAACAACAGTAACTGCGGGAGATTTGTAATCTTCAGATCCTCGCAGAACTTCTCCCTGAACTTTCATTGTCCACCTTCTCTCATCCTCCATCTCAGGCTTTAACTTATCAAGCATGTCACCCAGCTCTATCTCTGCCCATAACTCAAGCCAGTCAGGCCGATCACAGAAGACAGACATGGAAGAGATCCTCTGTAAGTTATCATATTCCCCATTGGGAAGCAGGACTCCTGAATGTGTGACCAGAGAATGAACTCGTTTATCAAAAGCAATCATCAAATCAACCAGATGCAGCCATGAGAGTCTAGCGTGTGATGAAAGATCAGAGACATTGTCCTCCAGGCGTCCAACATAAATAGGAAAGATTTCTTTTTCCAAGAATGTTGTTAGGGAGGTTACCATTGCAGAAATCCATTCTTCTCTGCAACTATAACCCACAAGCCTGGCTTTGTCAACTAACGGTTGCAATAATTCATCCATGGAGTCAACATAATCCCGGATTACCTTATATGCAAGAGCAAAAATGAATTCTGGCTTCTCAACCCACTTCAACAAATGATGTTGGGATGCCAATGAAATAGGGGTCACAAGCTCCTCAATTACCCAAAGTGGTTGGCGTAGAGCAACTTCTCGGTTATGCCCCTCGAGTTGCCGAGATTTTCTCTGTCTTTGCAACTCCTGGAGACTGCATAAAGCAAGAAAATTTTTGCAGTATTGTTTTTTCAGGTCCCCTTGCATTGTGAAAAGAGGATTTAGGATATCAGGAGATTTCCCTGCATTTGCATTCGAGTAATTCAAATTGGAAAGAGGTGGTGGCCATCCTAGGGAAGCAAGAAGGGCACGGTAATCTGCAATTGCCTGGGGTCTTAAAATTGCCAAAGCTCGATCAACCCTGTTATCAACAGCTGAAACAAGATGTGTCCACTGAGGCCGTGCTTTTGTAACAGAAGTTAAGACATCCTCTGCTAGTTTGAGCGATTTAATGGCCATAAGACGTGTTTCCTGCATAATGATTGAGACATTGGAATCAAATAAGGTGTCATTTGTAACGTCAGCTGTTCCATTGAATTATAGGTTGCTTACTTCTAAATTTTCCAAAGAGTGAATCTTTCTCAAATGTCCAGTCATGGTAGAGGAAACAGCATCTTCAATGTCACCAACCAAAGTATCAAGCTTTAATGCTGTCTCTGGAACGAATTAAATAAAAAAATGACAATCAGAAAGAATAAAGAAAATTTTCACAACTGCAACAAGCAATTAGTGGAGAAGCCTAGCATTAATGTATTATATAAATGAATTCTAGGTTGAGAAATGACGAGGGCATACGAAATAGCCATAAAGCAAAATTGTATTCTACCTTATGGTAACCTGATCACATTTGCTGGAGTTTGGATGTCTTAACACTTAACCCCCTAATAGAAGATGCTCCAAGTTAGAACCTGATCTAGTTCAATACATACAATTTATTCCCTGTTCCCTCCACTTTTCCTTTGAGATTTTTTTTTTAATTGTCAAAAAAAAAAATAGGTTAAACTTGGGTGGGATGGATCAGGTTACAGCTGGGCAAACCAAAGTTCAATAATACCCAATATCCAACCCACAATGAGTGTCCTGTTTGACAAGTTGATAAAGGATTAGAAGCTATGATATTTGATAAGCTAAAATGGCATAAAGTTGAGCTTACTATTTCTCAAATGAGAACTTAATGTATATGCAACTAACCAACCTCTACACTATCACAAGTTCATGATATTCTATGAAAAATAGTTAACTAAATAAGTTATGCAACATATATTGTCATGTTAAGGGTGGATTGTCCAACATGACATATAGATCAGATACAGTCAGGTTCAAATACCAGAAAAAAAAAAAAAAAAAAACAGATTCAGTCAGGTTCAGCTCAAGCCAACCCTTGTCAAAACAAACACAAGTGGTAGATCTGGCAGGTGGATAGGTAAAAGTAGTTCCCATGGTTACACAGGAATGCAATAAGGGAAGTAAAATAGTTTTTTTTTTTTTGAGAGTAGATAAAATAATATATTAATATGATCATAACATATACAAAGCCCCACTCAATAAGATACTGCACAAGGACCAACAACCTCTCTGGTTGGCAGAGGAGATAATGGCAAGCTTTACATGAACACGCATCAGCCAATGGCATGGAAGATGTGTTGGCAAGAAAAGAGGCAAGTATAACCAATATTGGGGTGATTTCATGTTGTAATTATAAAAAAAGAAAGTGGTAATGCAGGGATGGGTAGCAATTCTAGCCCTCATTTAGGTGTGCTGAGCACATTTTATAATAATATTCTTTTAATTAATAAATACATTGACCAGTTACCGATAAAAAATAGTTTTTCATGAACATGGACACAGGAATCAGAATCCAATGTGTCTGAGAATCTAAGTTGGCAAGATCGGAAAACTTACAGAAAACATCTCTATATAAGTATGAACTATTAAAATAGTCCATATCAATTTTTTAATATTATATTAAACCAATCTTTATATATATTTAGATTAATTCCAACCTTAGATAACTACAGATAAAAGTTACTTTTCATTACTTAATGCTTTACTCCAACTATGACATTGTCCAAAATTTCCTTCAACAGTCAAAGAAGAGGATTGCAATCTCAAAACAATCCATGAGCCTGTGCGAAGGGAAGTCGTCTCTGCCCTGGTGGAATCCATGTCCCCCATTTGCTCACTTGTATGGCTGTAGTTTCCACCCAAGTTGGTAGACTGATGCTGAACTGATGACAGCTCATCAATGTTATGAAGCCTGGGATAGCCAAGGAGCTGCCATTAAAATGCTACTCCTCCGTTGTTGGATTTGGTCAGGGCAAAGCTAAGGTGTGTGGAATATGAGGAGGATGATTAAACAATTTCCAAAATATCCCTTTCATAGAACATTGCAAGAAGATCCCATATAGTTAGGATAAGGCTTGGGTGATAATGATGATAGAACATTGAAAGAAATCCCTTGGAACAACCTAGGAGTCAATGCCCAAGAGTCAACTAGCAAGAAGACATGTTCCCATAGCACTTCCAATCAGAAGTGCTTCATTGCTGACACCCTGCTCATTCATAACAGGCTTAACAGCATGAATAACAGCTTTCCAACGAACTGTCCTCTAATTAATGGAACTGACTTCCATTCTTGAAACATATCAGCCATTCCACTTGAAGCCACCAATCCCAGCCCTGCCAAACCAAAGGAAAGAGACAACTTCCTAGGCTCTTACATTGAAGAAGTTCATTGCCAATTCCCCATCCAACAAGTAAATGATGCAGACATAGGAAGAGAAGAAGGATCATTCTTTCCTCTCTCTGCCCCACATCACTGTTTTTGGTCTTTCCAATAGGTGAAACTTATTGCTGGTAATCTGGATATTGTCCCACCCCAGATCCTGCATTGGCAGGAACCTCGTGCACTGGGCTGTCTTTTTATCAACTTCTAACTAGTTCTCTACTTATAGGAGTACTCCTTCCAGTACATGATTTTTTTTCTGCAATTCACCAATAGATACTACAGTACTCCATGGCATTCTTCTTAACCATGACTTGTCTCAAGAATCAAAATCTCTCAGTTGCAATTCAAATGCTTCATCTAACGGTTTTGCCAAAAGCTTGTCCTACTCCAATAATTCTAATTGTGCATGTAACAATTGCCAAATACAGAATCAATTAAAAAAGCTTGGTCATGGTTACAGCAAAGGAACAATCGGTACTACTAAGCCAAAACATCAACAGTCATCTCCAGCCAATCAATAAGCTCTATGCCAAGTTTTTAATCAGCCTGGGAACAAAGGATCAAAATATCAATACAATACGCACACTGATAGAAGGCATCCCTCTCAGGCTGACCAAAAAAAAGTTATAAAAAAAGAGTATTGGTCTATCAATATGCACTGATACCCAATTTTTGGTCTTGGTGTGTATCGATATTTTGATCCTTGCTGGCAACACACCTTGAGCTGCAACCATTATGTTTGACTATCATCAACCAGGGTGAACTTGCTCTCCAGAGGCTTGCAATTTTTGCTGCTCCACCTCTCTCCCTGACAATCAAAGTTGGTCATAAAGCAAGACATCTGAATGATTTACTTTTAGAAGACAGCATATAATGGCCCCCTAATCAAGTGATAAACTGAAATTATTCATGTTTTCGTATCCATCACATATGTTCCTCCAAATTGACCCCAATCATCTTTCATTAAAAAAAAAAAAAAGATTAGAAAAAAAGAACAATCTAATTGCTACTCTTCCAACTCATGATATATTACATTTTCTTTCTATAGCTAAAAATCTTTACAAATTATGAAATTGACTCCTACAAATGAAATTATTTTAAAGTTTCATCATGCTAAGGCCCCTCCATCAGAATGTAGCCCATTATGTTGAAGTTTTGTTCTCTCAGAAGTGGCCATTTCATGCTAAAAGAGTTCCAGAGGTTAGGTCCATATGTTTTGTGAGGAGTCTTACCTTATGGTTCGGCAATACAATACACCATTTATATAAAAAAAAAAAAGAAAAAGAAAGAAAAAGAAAAAAAGGGTCCCAGAGGTTAGGTCCAATGTAGTCCACCCCTCCCAAGACCCTCGATTGCCTGGACCAGAATTATATAGTTGCCTCTTTTTACTTACTTTCTCAAGCAAAACTTGATGATGCTAAACCACATGTAAAACCATAACTTTCTCTAAGTGATGCATGTTCAGGAGTGTCTCAATAAGATATAAAACAAAGACTTGAGGGCATGGCCATAGAAAAACATAATCTATTAAGATATTATAGTTTTTTTTTTCAAATGTTAACATTGTATACTGCTTTCTTGGTAGAAATGTTGCTGAATAGAAGAGAGAAGAGAGGAGAGAAAGATTTGGAGTCAAAAAGATAGGCTGGCGGCGCCAGCATCACTATTTGTATTAGAGTGACAAAATAAAAGAGAAAAATTACAAGTGCCCTAGTGGTCGACAAATAGGAAATCTCTTTGTCTAGTCGACTACTAAGAACAGTATACTGTTAGTAGTTGACTACTAAGAAATCTCTGCATGAAGTAGTTGACTACTAGCACTACTTCTAACAATTCTAACACTCCCCCTCAAGTTGGAGAATATATATCATAGAGTTCTAGTTTGTTACAAATATAATCCATCCTTGAGCGACCCACACTTTTAGTAAAGATATCAGCTACTTGGTCTTTAGATTTAACATAGGAAGTAACAATATCTCCACTTGTTACATTGTCTCTTACAAAATTGCAATCGTGTTTAGTCCTTTCATGAAACACTAGATTGAAGGCAATATGTATTGCAGTTTGATTGTCATAAAACAATTTAATGGGTTGGAAAATTGTGATATTCATTTCCTAAAGAATATGCTTCAACCAAACTAGCTCACAGGTAGCATGGGCCATTGCCCTGAATTCAGCTTCAGCACTACTCCTAGCAGCCACACTATGCTTCTTGCTCTTTAGATAACAAGATCTTCACACAAGAAGGTACAATAACCTATAGTAGTCTTCCTATCCATTGGAGACCGTGCCCAATCTGCATCTGAATACCCTACCAGAGACAAAAGCCCTCGACCAAGAGCACCCTTTAGATACTTCAACACCCTCATAACACCATCAAAATGAGCAATTGTTGGATTCTGCATGAATTGACTGAGGACTCCAACATTGAAGGAGATGTCAGGCCTAGTGATGGTAAGATAGATCAACTTGCCTACTAGTCTCCAATACATTGCAGAGTCTTCTAACGGCTCCCCCTGACTATTAGTCATTTTCGTATTGGGATCCATAGGAGTTTCAACTGGTTTGGATCCCAATAACTCAATTTCATCCAACATATCCAAAACATACTTTTGTTGGGACAAAGAAAGTACTTCAGGGTTGCTAGATCTTTAGTTTGAAAGTGTTGTTGTAGGAACTATTTCAACTCATTAGTTCCATGTGTATCATTACCAGTGAGAACAATATCATCAACATACACTGCTAGAATGATTTTTCTAGATAAAAAGTCCCTGCTAAACATAGAATGATCAACACTGCATTGTTTTAAGCCAAAATCTTGCACCACACTACTAAAATGACCAAACCATGCCTGTGGTGACTACTTAAGCCCATAGATAGCCTTCTTTAATCAACACACCTTCCCAAACTCCCCCTGAACAACATACCCAAGAAGTTTCTCCATATACACCTCTTCTTGAAAATTACCATGTAGGAAAACATTTTTAACATCAAACCGAAATAGGGGTCAATCAAAGTGGGCAACTAAAGAGATGAGCACTCATACAAAAGCTATTTTAGCCACAAGTGAGGTGTTTGAATAATCCACACCATAGGTCTAAGTATACCCTTTAGTAACAAGTCGAGTTTTTTTTTTTTTTTTATTAGAAACGATAACTTTCATTAGAGATAAATTAACCTGAAATACAGAATTCAACCCTTATTAGAAAAGGTTGATCCAATAAACATCAAACATTACAACACTGCCCAAAAAAGACTCTCCTTTGCAGTCCCTTGTTTTGCTAGGGCGTCAGCAAAACCATTTGCTGATCTCCTTACCCACTTGAACCAAACACCCACCTCCCTTGTTATGCTAAGAATTTCCCTTATCAGCTGTCTATATTGCCAAATTCCCAGCTGCCCTGATTGCATCCACCCAATTACCAACTTGGAGTCTCCCTCTATCTTAATCCGTTGTAGCCCCAACTGTTTGGCCAGTTTTACACCTTGATGTAGTGCCAAGATTTCCGCTCTTAAGGAATCTCCAACTCCTATTGGACCAGAAAACAAAGCCATTATCTTGCCTTCATTATCTCTGAAAACACCTCCTATACCAGATGGGCCTGGATTACCTATAGAGCTTCCATCAAAGTTCAGTTTCACCCTTTGTTGTGCCGGTGGGGACCAAACTTCCTGTATCATAGCTTTGGAAGTAGTAGTAGATGCCACAATACCCCAACTTCTATAAATGTCTTCAACTGAAAAATCCTTAAAAAGATCACAGGATTTCATCCAATGGATAACCTTAGTAGTTATTCCTTCCACAGCCTCTTCCTTGGATCAACATCTGCCTTTAAAGATCCTATTGTTTCTTTCCTCCCACACTGACCACAATACAACAGCTCTAGTGGCTCTCCACATAATCCTTCCACGAACTGTTGGTTGCCTGTAAAAAGTTGGATCAACGAGGTTCACCATGCTTGAGGAGGGAGTCCACCTGTAGCCAAAGAGAGAAGAGAACCAATACGAAATAAAGAACACAAAGGGACATGAGATTATTAAATGTGAAATTGTTTCACTAGAACCCAAACAGAGGCAACAAACAAGTTGAGCTTTGAACCACTCAATACTGCCATCTTGACGATGTTTAACTGTATAAACCCATCAACAACCAATAAACTGCTTCACAGGTGGTAAGGAAGTGAGATCCCAAGTATTATTGGATTGAAGAGCATGAAATTCTTCATCCGTTGCCTTCTTCCAGTCAAGAGGCGAGAGAGCTTCCAGTAGAGAACGCAATATGGAAATGAACCGTTGATGTGAAGGAGATAAGTGAGCAAAGGAGACATACCGAGAAAGAAGATGATCTGTGCAAACACTCATCCTTATGAACAGCAATAGTAAGATCAAGATCTAAGGGTGGTGAATTTGTCAACAAGAAAGACTCTGGTGGCAGGTTAAAAGTTGGAGTTGGATCAACTGCTTGTAACAATTATGGTTGTTGATCACGTTTGGAGTGTGTGAACTGCTTGTAACAATTATGGTTGTTGATCAACTGCTTGTAACAAGAAAGACACCATTGGAGTCAAAGGGAAGAGGAATAGAAGGAGTAGGTTCACGTCTAGAGAAATAGGATAAACTCTCAAAGAAGTTAACATCCAGTGCAACAAAAGCTTTCTGTAGAATAGGATCATAACACTTGTAACCTTTTTGAGTACGAGAGGCACTAAGGAAAACACATCTGATAGCCTTATAGTCAAGTTTATCATGGCCTTGACCCAATTTGTGAACAAAGCACATGAGGAGGAAGAGAGAAAGGGGAAGTTGAAGGAAACAAAATAGAGAAAGGTGACTCAACATCTAGGACTAAAGAGGGCAAACGGTTTATGAGAAAACAAGAGGTGAGGATTGGATCACTCCAATATATTTTAGGGACCAACATTTGAATCAGCAAGACCCAAGTAGTTTCAATCACATGACGATTTTTCCTTTTGGCCACACCATTTTGCTAAGGAGTGTGTGAACAGGAGGACTAATGAATAATATCGTGAGAGTCAAAATAAGACTGAAAACTTTTATGGAAGTATTCTTTGGCATTATCAAAACGAAAAACTTTAGTGTATACACCAAATTGATTCCTTATCTTAGCATGAAAAGATAGAAAAATAGAGAACAATTTTGAACGATCCTTCATTAAGTAAATCCATGTCATTCTTGAATAGTCATCAATAAATGTTACAAAATATCTAAATCCATTATAAGATGACACACGACTAGGGCCCCAAACATCTGAGTGGACTAAAGCAAAAGGACTTAGGACTCTTATCATCTCTAGGAACAAAAATCACTCTATGATGTTTGCTTAACTAACATGACTCACAATCTAACTGAGTTACAAACTCCAGCATTGGGACTTGCTTTTTCAAAACACACAAAGAAGGGATGACCAAGACGACAACGCCACTTATGTGGTGTAAGAAAGGAGTGAAGAACCTTCTAAAGACCATGGTCATCCAAGTAATACAATCCTCCAATTTCATGACCGCCACCAATCATCCTCCCCGTCTTGAGATCCTGAAAGACAGTATGAAGGATAAAAGGTTACTAAGCAATGAAGGATTTGAGTAAACTTACAGACAAGAGACTAAAGAGAAACATGGGAACATAAAAAATCGAGCATAAACTAAGGTTAGAACCAAGAGACACATTACCGGTACCAACAATAATGGAAAAAGAACCATCAACTAAAGTAACAATCAGGGATGTAGAAGGTGGTGACAAAGATACAAACATATCTGAGGAGCCAGTCATGTGGTCTGACGCTCTAGAATCAATTGCCCAGGGTGAAGGTGTAGAACTAGAAACAAGGCAAGCAATACCTAACTTCACAAGTTTAGCAATGGCAAAACTGGAAGAAGCAGACTGGCAAAAGTGAGATAGAGATTGTGTCTTTACCCTTACCAACATTAAAAGCAAGAGCATCTTTAGTCAGACAAAGACTCCCAAAGTCACCTTCCACCATTGCATGGTTAGCCAAAGAAGATGGAGGCCAAAAAGATCATAACAAAAGTTGACTATGTGACCTTCTCGTCCACAATGTGAGCACTCACGAGCTGAACCACGACTACCACCACCTCTTGCATTGCCAACCTCTCTACCACCTCCACATCAACCACTAGGCCCATGGCCAAAACCCCTCACACTACCTCCACCTCTAACACGCATATTTCTACCAGGAAAGCCTCCTATGAAAATCACCATGGCTGATCTTTCTGAAGATGGGGAATGATCACTATGTAGATTTGAGTTTCTCCTTATGTGGGAGAAAACCTCAAACAAGGATGGAAGATCACTACTACCTAAGATTTGGGCCCACATTGGTTCGAATTCAAGCATCAACTCAAATAAAAACCTTGCCACATTTAGATGTTCTCTTTGTTCTTGTTGAGTCTTCAAACCAGTGGATAAGGGTTGATAAACATTAAGCTCATTCCTTAAGCTTTTTAAGGAAGCATAATATTCGTCAACACTTTTATCCTCTTGTTGAAGAGAAAAATAGTCTTGGTATAACTGGTAAATTCTTATTGTCTTGTCTAGAATATCTCCATAATATTCTAAAGAGATGTCATAATTTATGCATTCTCTTGTACCCATTCATTTTACCCTTCTGATTCACTTTTCAATGGATCCTCCTTAATGTACTTCAACTTGCCTCTTGCAATGAGAGATACCTCAACCGACTTGGTCCATGGGATATAATTAGTGCCATTAAGTTTCATTGTAGTTAACTGAAAAGTCATGAGATCTGATTGCACAACTACTATAGGTTTGGTGTTATCACTTGATGAAGCCATGAATATGAGAAGAGATCACTACTGTTTCACCTAGGCAAACGGTCAAACAGCTAGTATGCACCTACTGTAGCACACTTTTTCCTTCGGAAAAAAAACCAAAAATCACCAATATTCTACTTTAGAAACACTAGGGGAAGATCATACACTTACCACAAGATGTTACCACACCACAAAATCACCACACATTAAGAAGCACTTACCTCACAACTTGAGACATCACAAGATTGCCCTCTTCGAACTACCGAATAGAGAGCTTTTAGAAAAGCACCACCAACTCACACAACACTGCAACTTGAGGCATTAAAGCCTCTTTTCCAAGGGGGGTGATCAGTCCTCTTGAGTCCTTTTACTTTCCACCAAAGAATAGAGAATATTCTCTATTCCTAGGGCACATAAAAGTTGAGACATGAACAGTGCCATGAACAATACAGTCGACCTCAATCAATAGAGAAGAAAAGTTGAGAAGAACTGGTGACCAAACTGCTTTTAGTCTTAGAACCGATGCTCTAATACAATGTTTTCTTGGTAGAAACGTTGCTGAATAGAAGAGAGAAGAGGGAAGAGAAGAAGGGAAGAGAGGAGAGAAAGATTTGGAGTCAAAAAGATAGGTTGGCAGCACCAACATCACTATTTATATTAGGGCAACAAAATAAAAGAGAAAAACCAACAGTGCCCTGGTACTCGACTATTAGGAAATCTCTTCGTCTAGTAGTTGACTACTACGAACAGTATACTGTTAGTAGTTGACTACTAAGAAATCTCTGCATGAAGTGGTTGACTACTAGCAACAGAGTACACTATTTCTAACAATTCTAACATATACCTATAAAAAAGGTCCAAAAGTTAATCTTTGTTGCTTAACAACAGATAAGTTGGCTAGGAGAAGTTTAAGGGTGGAGCCCAGCAGGTGTGTTATGAGGGGGGAAGCTTCTGAAGATTTGGGTCATCTTCTGGTCCATTGCGGACTAGAAAGGGTTTTATGGGCCAAGTTTCTGAATGTTTTTGAGCTTCGGTTCTGTTTCCCACATAGTTTGGCGGCTTTACTTTGGTGCTAGGATCTGAAATGTCTATGTAAATAAGGAAAGATCATTTGGAGATCTGGGCCTGCAGCTGTGGTTTGGACAATTTGGATGGAAAGAAATAGGAGGCCTTTCGAAAATAAGTACAAAACAGAATTATGAAGGATTTTTTAGGTAGGCTGTATTCTTGGGTAAGGAATACAGAAAAGTTTCAAAGTCAGACCGTATACTTCTTTTTTTTTATTTAAGCTCTCTTTTTGTACCTATGCACACAGGATAGGAATTAGGAAATGTACAGAAAGAAAATAGGCCTTGCACACGGCCTTGTTGTGCAGGGGTTGTAATCTTTTCCTATTTTGATTAATACAATACTTTACCTTCTATGTCAAAAAAAAGCTTATCTGCTTATCTTTGTTGCTTAATACATGTTTATGAAAATAATGGCATTCATGGTGTATATTAGCTGTTCATTATGCCAAATAAGCAAGTTGATAAAAATGTTACGTCCAAGTGTCCATCAAGAATCCTTGGAGTGCCTGAATCCAATGCATCCGACATGGACAGTTCATCATATAGGGCATGCACCACTATGTCTATTCTTAACTTTCCTATCACTCCAGGACCCTTTACTAGATTGTAGTGAATATTGTCGCACTGTAGGTACTCTTCAATATCTTACCGCTACAAGTGCTATTTTCCTTCAAAGTCAACAAAGACTACAAAGTGTGCTAGTTTATAAACAAACCACCTCTGAGCATTGGGCAGCTGTCAAATGCATCATTAAGTCATGAAACATTCTCTTTCTCCCCCTACTTTCCAATGACCTAAGCTTAATTTACATGTGTAATCCAATGTTGACTGCATGAAGTGCCTGATGACTGGCAATCTACAAGCAGATAAATTATTTTCCTCATAATCTCATTTGCTAGTTTTCTTGCAAACAGGAAGTAGTTACTGCTGAATTGACATGGATTCAATCCATTCTTGGTGAGTTTGATCTCTCATTTGCTAGTTTGCTTTCGTTTATTTAACTGCCTGTGTTGCAATTCATAATGAATGAAACAAATTACTCTGTTTTTCACTTTGTTCATGAAGCCCGTGAGGGAGCCTTATTAGTAGCCATTTTTTCTAACTCATTGCAAACTGTTTAACTGGTTATAATCTTTAATGTCAAAACTGTAAATTACAAATAGAAGTGATCCAAACATCTCAAAGGTAAAGTGAGGGGTAAATGCTCCTTTGATTGTTTTAAGTAATTAAGTTGAAAGATAGTCTGCAATTCAGAAACAATAAAGGTTTGAGTTAACTTCAAATTTTTGGGAAATAAACGAAAGAATGGTCCAAGAGCTAACAATCAATAAGGCATTGAATAAGCTTAGATCGTTTTGTCACTTTAAAGATATATTTGATTTTACCTAGCATTTCCCAAGGTTATTTATTTTCCTTTTCTAATTAAATCTTCTTATCCAGCTGAATTTATTGAATTGGTTTGTGAATACCAATACTTAAGCCGAAGGTTGCTATGAACAATCCAACTTCAAAAAGACAGGCATACGAGATTAACCTGCGTAAATGCGAACAGTCTCCACCCTAGCCACTTCTTTTGCTAGTGAAGGCAGCTCTTTCACTAGAATCTGCTCCGCTCTGCCTAAATTCTCTCCATCACTTCCATCTAAAGACAAAGTCAGAGAGATTTTGGAATTTGGATTTTGCATCACAGTATAAGAAAAAAAAAAGCCCTCGACAATGGTGCAAAAAGAATAGAAAGAAGTGAAAAACAATAGAAGACGAGGGAAATCAGGCAAACCTAGGAATAACCCTGAAACGCACGTTGATGACCTAAGATCGTTCAATTTGGCCTTGATTTCATTGAAAAGACCTCCGATTCGTTCTGACTGGGAAGCATACGCGACGATACTTGCCTTAAGTTTCTGGTTGAGATCCGTGAGATTGTGATCCAAATCCAAGCACTGTTTATCCAATTCCAATACGAGGTCCGAAGCTTTAAGCAGATCATCTTTTGTCCGAAAATTTTCTCCGAGAAAAGAAAGCAGAGCGGGAGAGAAGTCCCAAAATTGGTGCAAATGATCGATTGATCCCATCTTCAGCCCATGAAAATTCAGAACTCCATTTCAAATCCGTATGGGAGTAATTCAAAAAATTAGGCTTTTGTTTCTCTCCTAAAAAAACCTGACTACGAAATCCTACAATTAGGTTTTGCTTCGTATACGAGTGGTGGAGTGGAACCAGAGCTCATCTTCTATTCACTTCACTCTTTGCGGAGCGGGAAGACACCAAGGTGACCATGGTACGCGCGTTGAAGGATTTGCTGGTTGCTGCTTTGGCGGTAGGAAACTAGGAATGGCCAACGGAGAGGGGCGGGGCGGGGCGGGGCGGATTTTCATACCCGGACCGCCCCATACCCGCTCGGGCCGCTCCGTACTTCCGTAGTCCATACTGTGGCCCGGCATGGCCCACATTTTTGTGCCGCCCGCACTGTAAGGCCATGCCGGGACGGCTCGAGCTGATATGGCCACAGTAGGAATGGCAACGGGGCGGGGACCCCGACCCCTAAATCACCTCATCCCCGTTTCCGATCTTCGGTGGGGAAAGGAATCCCCCTCCATCCCCGACCCTGATAAGGATGAATTTCTGTCGGAGACCCAAATCCCCAACGAACTAGAGTGTATCAATGTAAACTTGGGTGAGTATGTAACAGAGAGATTGACTGAGAGAGAGAAAGAGAGAGAGAGAGAGGACCATTGCGAGAGTTGAGGTCGGCGATGAGAGAGAGTCCGACGGGCGACAATGACGGCGGTCAGCGACTGTAGACGAAGGTTGAAGGATTGAAACTCTTCTTTGAATATCTCTTCTCTATCACTCAAGAAGGCACAAAACTAGGGTTCTGACGACGACGGCGATCGATGAATCGGTGATTCGGGCAACGAAGACAAAGGCACGCACGAAGCTAGGGTTCAGTCGTTCAAGAGACAGAGTTGAGAGTTCTCTCTTCTCTCCATCAAAGACTCGAAGTTGAACTGTCGAGGGTTTTGTGTTTTACACTTTTACTGTTTTTTAAGTTTTAATATTTTAAAAAATGAATAATATTATATTATATATAACTATATATATTAAATTGGGGTCGGGTCGAGGCGGGGATTGCATTCCCCATCCTCGTCCCCGAACCTGATCAGGGATTCAGAGATTGCCCCAACCCCATCGGGTTGGGGAGCCCGGGTACTCGTCGGGGACAGGGAAAATTGCCACCCCTAGGCCATAGGGGGCAGCACGAGCCTAGGCCTATAACACGATTTGTATTTTTCATTTTCTTTCTTTTTATTCACTACAAAAAATAAAAAAAAATAATAAAAATAATTGAAGTAAAAAATGTCAAATTCAATGATTGTAGCAATAATTAAAAAAAAATCATAATAAAATTTTATTTCATATGAATAATTAATTCATACGATAAAAATATAAAATGATTAAATAAATTTGGAAATTTTACAATGAAATTGAAAAAATTATATAACAAAATAAAAAATAAAAATTTACAATGGAGCTGAAAAATTTATAAGTAACTTACAAGGTACAAATAAAATTGAACAACATCTCAAATTTTACAATAATCTAAACAATTTTCTTCAAGTTTCACTAACTGGTGATACATTGGGCGACATATCATGTCCTCTTTTATCTTACGGTTTATCTTTTGCATCAAACCAATATTTTAGACAAATGCACATCTCCAATGTTTCATCTATCATCATCTGACTCCTCTTCTCATCTAACACTCTGTTTCCTACATTAAAACAAAACTCCAATGCTATTGTGGACACTAGAGGGATTAGTAGATCGTGTGTCACAGTGGCAATTATAAGATAATTATTTTTCTGTACTTTCTACCAGGCAAAAATATCAAAATTTTCTATGTTGGACATCTAAAAGTCTGATAGATGTCTTTTCAAATGGTCAACGACAATACTATTTTGATAGAAAAAATCACGTTTACATTTGTTACAAAATGCTTTCATGCCATTTCTAGTTACATCCTTGATGGTAAAATAATTCCAAATATCACTAGTTTTCTTTCTTGTTACCCTAAAATTACTAGGGCTAGCATCAAACTGGGTTTGAGAGGGGGTCTAAGAGGAACCAACCATTTAAATAAATATTAAAATCTAAATTTTATAAAAAAATCCAGCTAATTCGATAATTGCACTTTGGTCCTTAGAATTCAGTCTACCGGTTTGGTATTTCAATTTGAAAGCAAAGCTTTTAAGTATCACAAATTGCCAACTTCAGCTGAGATACTCAATCAAGTCTCCTTAAAATTAAAAAAAAAAAAAAATTGAGAACATGAGAGTAGAGTAGTATGATATGAAATATTATACTTGATTGTTGTTATGAATATGGGCAAGGGCTAAGGTATTTATAGGGTTAAAAATAATTGAATTAACCAAAATACTCTCATAAACTAATTGTTTATAATTGTTGAGAGAGGTATTTTGGTTATTTATAAAGTTTATTTATCACTTTACTTGAAAATGCCCCTAAACTAGTTGTTTATAACTATTGGAGGCATTTTAGTCATTTTTTTGCACCCCTTGGTTAAAATACACATACCTCCCCAAAATAGTTGTTTATAGGGGTGAGCATAATTCGGTTAAAACCGAATAACCAAATCGAAAATTTCGGTTTTGGTTTTTTTTTTTTGGTTAAATTGGTTTGACTATTTCGGTTTTTGGTTATTTTGGTTTTCGGTTTCGGTTTTTGGAATTAGAATTTTGGTTATTGAATTAATTGAACTTTTTATTATTATATATAATATACTAAAATTTGATTTCATAACATATATTTTATAATATATAATATATATAATAAAGTATATATTATTAAAATTCGGTTTTAACCGAAATAACCGAAAACCGAACCAAAAATTTCAGTTTCAATTATTTTGGTTTTTCTAAATTTCGGTTTCGGTTTCGATTTTTATTTTTTCAGTTCGGTTTTTAAATTTTGATTTATTCGATACTCGAATAAACTAAATGCTCAAGTCTAATTGTTTATAGTTGTTAGAGGGTATTTTTGCCATTATAGCCCCTTATAATGGCTATAAAACGGTTATAATAAGGTGAGGAGGGCCAAGTCATGCCACGAGCCATGATGCGTGCCGTGCTCGTGCTGGGCCATGTGTCGTATTGTGCCTAGCACACGAGTCATGCCAACACAAGCCCACACTGGCCATGGATCGTCGAATTGGTCCACGTGGCAGTTAACCCAGATCCATTTTTCACCCTCATATAGATCACTCATTCAGATTCAATAATATTTAATTATATCTACTTATACTTAAATAAATTTAAATTGTGTCTATTAGCAAAAGTTGGTTTGATTGTTGCATATTTACTCGAGAGTCATAGATTCAAATCTCATACAGTTAATTCAAGTAACCATATTCATTATCATACAATATCGTCATTTTTAGCTGTTTTCATTAATAACGTTCTATGTAATATTGTGACAAATTTTAGTTTAATATTAAATATCAAAATCTAATCCAAATACGATCTAAATCAGTGGATAAAATTCCATGAACGAATCTAGATATTAATTATTCCAATTTAGATCTAGGCATACTTAATTTGATCCAATCCAGGCCCCACCCTCACCAAAAAGACATTGAGACATTCAGAAAGATATTATGATAGATTTTCTCTTATGAGAAAAGAAACTCATTTGGAACGGCATCTACATTTGGGATGAATTGTGTTAAATGAGGCATGATAGTTGAGCACTCTGTGCCGAACGAACAAGTTGCGTGGAATAGCTGGCAAGTGACATGTTTAAAGTGTGAGTGGCTTCCAATGATCACCCTCCTCCAGAGACCTCGTGGTTGGCCAATCCAAACTCTGTCTCAGTTGATCATCAATACCACATACGAATACTCGCATCGCATTGAATTATTGAAACCAAAGTGCCCTTAAATTTGCCGCTGGTTGACCTCCAAGTTTTGCTGTGGAACTATCACTTTTTTTCTTTGTTTTTTTTTTATTATTATCCCTTTTTCATTAACAAAATACGCCACAAAAGCACAGTCCTTGCCACTTGGAGGAGTAGGATCTAAGTGGAAGATGAGTGTGATTTGCTTATGCCAACCGTTATTCCTTTTTGGGGACAGCAACCCGACCATACAAAACAAACTAACAAACCTTTTGAGCATATAAAACAGCGTGGTTGCTCTTGCTCAAGATGGTTCGGCACCCTTCATTCAAAAGGGCAAAGTTAAAAAAAGACTGACTAATGTAACCAAATCAGAATCCTATTTGAAAGGTTACATATGGGTGCAAGTCGGACGGATTAATTTGGGTCAAGGTCAACCTAAACCAACTCAAATTGTAGAACCCTTAATCTAACCCTATTACTTCATATTGGGTTGGGATCGGATCAGACTCTGATGGGTTTGATTTCTTCACTTCTTTTGGGCCGAAACCTTCTTATTTCCAGTATGCAGTAGGTAAGGTTTATCGACTTCAGCTGTTTAGCATTACCATTATGTAATAGAAGAAAGTTATGATGCTTGAGGAATAATACTATACATTTTTTGGGTTGGGTTCAAGCTAACCCAGCCCAAGTTGGACTCCTGAGTTAACTGAAATATTATATGTCCCATCGTTATGCCAAACATATCTCAGCGGAGTAAGGGGGCGTTTGTCGATGTGAATGGTTTTCTTCTCTAAAACAAAATCAACTACCATATCAGCATTTTTGTATTATTTTTGCTGACATAACAGTAGGGCTATTCACGGGTCAGGTTGGGTCGGTTACTGAGGTTTTAGTCGGGTTATCTGAGATGGAAACCGAAACCGACCCAGTGTTAAGCGAAACCGACCGGTTCGGTTTGAGTCGGGTTGGGTCAGTTTGGGTCGATTTCGGCTCTAAGTTCATCCATGCCCCCCCCCTCCATGGCCACCTAGTTTTCTGGAAATATATTTAAAACTGAAATATGTATTTTAGAAATATATATATACACACAAATATATTGGAATATATATTTTCAGATATTTCAGTTTTTAGTTAAGTAGGAACTAAGTCGGTTCGGTTTCGGTTTTCACACAAGAAAACCGAAACCGACCCGAACCATCGGTTTATGAATTTGTACAACCCGAAACTGACCGGTGCGGATGAAAACCCGGCCAACTCGGGTTGGGTCGATCCGGGTTGGTCAGTTTGGTTGGGTTGGGCCTTCTTATGAACAGCCCTACATAACAATTGTTTTTTATTTAGAAAACAATACCATTCCACATTTGCAAACACCCCGTAAATGAGCTACCATATAAGCCAGTTGGATGATAAACTGTCCTCTTTGCTCTCCAATGAAGTCACCATTATGTAAGCCCTGTAAACTGTCATCTAAAAGTTGTAGGATCAAACTCATAGTCTCCTATAACTGAAAACTCTGTAAACTATCATGGTGTTTGGAAGCATGGGCGTTTTTTGAGACCGATTTTCAACAAAAAACACCTATGCTTCTAAGACCATTTTTTCACAAAAAATGCTTTGATTTTGTTTGGGAGTGTTTTTGCCACATAGGCTGTGAGCAATACTATACTGTTTAGTAAGGTGATTTTCATCATCATTTTTCATGTATATGCACACATTACCCCATAAGATAATGCGTACTAATATCATACCAAAATATATAACGATGCTTACCAAATAGTCTAGATTAATTGGATGATTGTTTTTTAATATTTGGCCTAAAATTTTAAATCCAATGGTTGAAAATGTTGTTGGAATAAATCAACAACATCAGCATGAATAATGGCATCATATCCAACGACTGTGCGTGATCCAATTCACCTAAATGCTTCTGATTACATCCTTGATATATGAAGGTTCTCAATTCACCTTCTTGCTATATGTTTTAGGTGTAAACACCCTTAGTAAATCACTTCCCACCCAAAGAAGAAAAGTACAGTGGTGACTAGTGGGAAGAACGAAGAAGAAAATATGTTTAATTGCCTAGTAGGCTAAATCTACAGTAGTTTGTAACCACCCTCTTTGACCTAAGAATAAAGTCCCATCTCTTCTTTTAGCGTGGAAGGCTGGAAATACATACACTGATACACAGGAACGAGAGAGGATGCTACCGACTGCCGCTGTAAAGCCTCTAATGGCGACGCACCCAGCTCTGTAGATCAGTGGTTGGAGGCAGAAGGGCAGAGCTTCAACCCACCCAGCTCTGTTCCAGAGAAGGCTTCGATAGATCAGTGGTTGGAGGCAGAAAGGCAGAGCTTCAACCCACCCAGCTTTGTTCTTGTGTTTCAGCTTGCGCTCGCACCAAGGATGAAGCTCAAGCAGGACGAGGGCTTGATCAGACAGAATAAGGAGAAGCTGGGGAAGATACTTGACGTGTACGAGCGGAGGCTAGGGGAAATTCGATTCCCGGCTGGTGATGACTTTACGCTAGCCGATTTAACACTGATGGCAAATTACGTGGCTCAAGCGACCACCCTCTCCGGCAATGACAGTGACGAAAGAAACGAGTAAAGGTTATAGAGCATCAATGAGCCAAGAAGCACCGAAACATTCCCACTAATGACAACAGGTTAGCACCACATGGGACACAGGTATTTACCATATCTGTGCGTTTTTTGAAAAAAACGCTTGAACCAAACGATGATACATGTGATTGTTGAATTGCCTACGTAAATCCAATGTGGCGCCATTTTTCAGAAAAACGGCCACGATTCCAAACATCCCCTATTTTATCAAAAAAAAAAAAAAAGGAAAACTGTAAACTCTGTTGTATGGTTAATGGGCCACACATGCACTCTAAAACTAAGGTGTAGGAAACTGAAAATTCTGACACTTGTATGGTTAGTGGGCCTCACACGCACCTTGCTCCCGTGAACATTAGTCATTATGCTGCATTTGGTTGCACTGGTGTAGATGCATAAGAGTGCAAATAGGTTGAGTGTAACTGCTGGTTTACCTTTGCTTCAGATTTCACATTGTTTTGTTTGTTTGTGAAAAGTAAAATGGTGTATATGCAAAAGAATGGAGCTGAAGAGAGATTATTTGTCTGGGAGTGAACAAGATGTAGTCCCCCACTTTATATGTAAAAGAATTGAGACCGAGAGTAAAAAAAAATGGACAGGAAGAAGAAGGTGGTGCAAATTTTACATCAGTTTCTAAGATGAAAAATTTACTTGCTAGTGAGTGCAAAATAAGACAAAAAAGGTACAAATTTTAATCAAATAAAAAAATGCAAATCATAGTTACGAAAAAAAACAGAACCAATTTGCATCTGTTACATATTTGCACTACAACCAAACGCAGCCTTAATACCAAATCAGATGCACGATCATTTTCCTCCCAAAGTTAACTAGTTATTTTCTTCCACTCCTTACAAAACCACATATCTGGAATATGCGTGAAACCCACCTGTACAAACAGATTAATAATGTTATAAATTGATGATGTACGGTGCGTCTGTACGAGAGCAAGAAAACAAATTTGTATTCTCATGATCTCTCTCACTATCTTCTGATTTGATGAAACTACCTACGGATGCACATTCCTATATGACAACCTCATGTTCTATTCCTGTAATAGGGTTGCATGCTCTCTCTCTCTCTCTCTCTCTCTCTCTAATTTTCAATGGCAAGAGGGCATCTCTCTGCTCTACTGTACAACCTGAAAACAATTTGAAGTACTGTCCCAAAAAAAAAACTGAAAGTCAACAATTGGAATCACTCCACCATGTGAAATCTCCTCAAGATTTAATCAAAGACCTGTACCTAGCCTACCCCCATAATCACCACTGAACATGAAAACGTCATTTATACAGGCAACCAGATGGGGAACCTGGGGATCATCCCTCAAACAGGGCGATACAGAAGGAGAAAATACCCATGATTCAGATAGTCAGGGCATAAATCACGGCAAAAGATATCAAAGAGGTAACAGGTCAAACATTATCAAAGAGCTAGTCCATTTTAAGCACCAAACAGCAATAATGGTTAAAAAGGTAATTGACACATACATGCAGGATTCTTGATTAACAACCTGACAAGAATTTATTTACTAAGAATGACAGGATAAGAAGATTAGCATGCGATAGAAAGCAATCCGCTTCAGCATGGGAGATGGAAAACTTAGGTGGTGTTCACCTATTGTATGATTTATTTTTTTCAAAAACAATTACAACCGCATTGTAACATCAGTAGCAATTGGTAGCATCATCTGAATGGTCTGCAGCTCCTTTTTTGTATTATTTCCAATTAAGTGGCTCAACCAACTCTGAGAAAAATCAAAGCAACCCAATCTGTCCTAGAAAAGGCTAAAACCAAGAACCCTGAGGAAAGATTTAATCGCTAATCCACCCCCCATCCAAATAAAAAGAACAAGAAATCAAATAACTAAGCATGAAGGATCCAATTTTGCTTCTCATATTAAAATCTCAGTGAACTCCAGATCAAGTCTATTGTCCAAACCAAAATAAGCAGTTTGCACAAAAACCTCTCCAAAAACAAGATATGCAAGATTTCAATCAACTAACCAGTCAAGGAGGCAGGTCCAGTTATAATGTTCATATGACTATGCAGCTTAAGGTGAGTTTTGCTCAGATTACCAGCTGCAGAGTTAACACTTATTTAACATATATAAGAAACTCAAATGTGCCATTACATTAAAAAGAACATGGATTTAATAAAATCACATTACATGATTAACTCCAAACAAAAGGCTTTCAATATAATGGAATTCAACATTTTTGTAACAGTAGTTGTACATGTCATCAATGCTTATAACACAACATATGAAATCCTGAGATCCATTATAAGTTTATACAGCTCCATTAGCTGGAAAATACATAATGTGGCAATACAACCTCTTATCATATATTAGTAACGAGTAGCACACATGAAGGCTTTTTTTGTTTTTTTTTGGAGGGGGGGGTGTTAAGGTAAGAGAGAAGGGGGAAGGGGGAGTTTGGTGTGTATGATGTAAACAACAAAAGTGTAATGTGGTATATCTCCATATATTTCCATCAAATTTTATCTGTAATGTTTGCCCATTGCAATGAAGTTGTCTTATGAAGGGAAGTATTCAATTTGTTTGGTAAAACTATAGTAATAATAATCAACTTAATATTTGAATTGCTACTACAGAATAAAAGCATGAGATTGGAGTAGAAAAGACATGTCCACAACTTTCTATGATTCCTTTGGTGACAGAAAATGACAATATCATATTGGATGAATGTATATGCTTAATATTATTGAACATGTTGACATTCTGGAATGCAAGCTAACATCAATCGGCAAATCAATCAGAATGGAAACTAGTGAACAAAAAGCTTCACTTAAGGCAGATAGAAGATCCTAGGAAATACTCACAGAATAAGAATTTGGTGTGAAAAAACTGATCAGTTTTATGCAAATAAAAAATAACAAACTAAGGTTTTTCACCCAAGATCTGGGGAAAACTTGGTGTCCATTAATATTGTTTATCCTGTTAATGAGAGAGAGTAAAGGAAAAGATCAACATTTCAAATAGGTTATTTTCCATTTTGTACTCAACAAATCAAGTAAGATAGAACCAGAAATAGCATAAAACAGTTAGAGAGATTGCAAGCATTATAGCATACAAATGCAAGAATTATATACAAAACCATCCCACAGGCCATGCACCATGATCCATGAAGAGGAGAAAAACATCTGAAAAGACTGTTTTCTCTCTTCAAAAGAAAGCCAGTCACACTTGATGGTTTGAAATGCTTAAAATGATTTTGTGATATTCCTGACAACCTACCAATGAATTGGAGCTTCATTATTAACCTATTCTGTTCTACAAGATGCCAGCCTTTGAAAGCTCTCATGGAATCAGAAAGGGTAGAAGTTGCAAATTCAATTGAAGAAATAAAATAAGAATCAAAGAAAAAGAGAACTCAAGACCTCCTTACAAGAAAACATTCCATTGAATCTTGAGCTAAATCTGAAATTTTCCCAGAAAAAAAAAAGAAAATTGGTAGAAATTACCCATTAGCCAGAAATATTATCCCCTTGAACTAACCAATCTTGTACATCCCATCCAATGTGAGGCACCATAGAATACACATGGTGTCGCCAAAACCTGACACATCAGCACCCCATCACAGCACAGTTATAGACAAAGCTTCCTGACGGCTTGCAAGCAAGGAGGTCCCATTGTGGTGGGCCGTCTTTCGGAGACCATGAATTGAGTTCTATGGTTCCTCCGCCCAAAGCTCTTGGCCCACCAATAACTATAAGCCGTTCTCCACATGCCCTAAATGCAAGCCCCCAACCATTCATTGAGACTGCTCGCTCAGGCAATCTCCCCACTATGTCCCATGAGTTCCTGTTCTTGGCATATTTCTTCACCACCTGCTCTGCATAATAAGCTGCATAAAGCTCGTTGTTTACAACTGCAACCAGAGGGGGTGCGGTTCCACCAGTTGCACCGTTTTGTCCAGGGAACATGTCAGGGATCTCAGTCCAAGTCTTTGTTTCTAAATTATACACCTCCCCACAGGTGAGTGATTTCTCTTGGTTGCTTCCCCCAATGACATAAAACTTTCCATCCATAAATACCCCAGAACACATCTTCCTCGGCTTATTCATGCTTGGGAGAGTCACCCAAGTTCCAGTCTCTGAATTATAAAGCTCAGCTGAACTCAAGATGTTCCCTTCTGAATCACAACCTCCTGCAAGAATAGCAATCTCCCCAAGGCTGGCAGACCCGAACAAGCATCTAGGCGCGTTCATCCTCATGCCGGCTGACCAAGAATTTGTCAAAATACTGTATCTGTATATCACATTGTATATCACATGAGATCTAACCTCCTTCCCAAACACGAGAAGCTCCGTTCCCACGGCCAGGGACTCCTTATCAGAACACATGAAGCATTCATTTGCAGGCATCCTTGGCAAATGCATCCAACGACGGCGAATGGGATCGAAGGCTTCCCACTCAAGGAGGTGGCATGCAAAATAGACCCAATGTTCGATCACACCATTCATCCGCCTCAACCTATAAAGCTCCCCACTTCGAACTAGAGACCGGAAGCTCCGATTGAGAGAGGCAACCAAACCGTAATCAGACCTTGAACAGCGAAGCAGACAGTTGATTGACATATCCCGTCCAATGGGCTGTATGAGGGAATTTAAATCTGATTGATCCTCATGGTTACCCTTGTTACTGGATTCATCCGCGGGAGACGAGGAAAGATCCTGCGGAGTTTGGATCGTTACCTCTTTGTCAAGCGCATCAAGTCGCTTGGATGACTTTCTGTCTCCATGTTCATCATCCCCATCATCTTCTAAACGACGCTTACCATTTGACATCTCAATAAGACGGTAAGTCATGTAAACCCACTTACTCTCTTGCTCACACGAGCTCGGCAACGCCCTCGAAATCAGACAGGACTGACCTTCCAACATTTCTCCCGAATTCAACCGGGAAAAGCAGTAAATTTAGTAGTCCGACCAACCCAAGGCCTCCTTTCTTCCTCACCAAAATGAAATCCACAATAAATCAGTTAGAATAGAAGCCTTAACGCTTTAGCTACTCCCTCGAATCCAAAAAGAACCGATTCGCAAAGGAAAATTGCAATCTTTCAAGCAGAAGGAGAATAAGTGGCCCTAATTGTATATCGATATAAACCAGAAACGCCAATTAAAAGGAGAAAACCGAGGAAAATATTTATTTTCAAACTGTTTCAACCATTCATCGATGCAAATCCAAAAATCACCGATCCAAATGAACAGAAAAATTAAAAATTTTTGATTAGAAGATATCAGAACCCATCTTCAGGTCCCAAATTCGTAACAAGATGAAAGAACCGATGGATCAAAGCGAATAATATATATATAAATATTAGAACGAAAATATCCCTTGAAGGAGCGAGTGCGAGAAAACCCCTAGACACGAAAATTCTTCAAAGCAGACTCTAGGTTATAGCAATAAAGAAGAAATGTGTCGGCTTGCCCAAGACGACCCTGTAATCTAAAATAATGTAAAATTAAAATCAAAATTTATCTTTTTCTTTTCTTTCTTTAAGAATAGAACAAAAGATCCGTTTTTTTTTTGTTGGTAAAATTTATACTTGTTTATTTATTAGTTTATTTTTCATCAGAGAGAAGGTATGGGATTGGAGATCTCAGAGGAAAAGGAGCAAAGAAAATGAACAAAGGGATGCGGACTTACAGATTGGGATAGAAGGAGGCCTTGATTGGAAATTTTATAATTTATTTTCTTTCTTCCTCGGTTCTTCTTTTTCTTCTTCGTCGTGCTTCGATTCTCTCTGCAAATCACGCCCCAAATCTGGAAGCTCTGGGTTGGGCCTTTCGGACTATGTATCTGGGCCTTTATCCCCCACTCTTCTGTACGCGCGCGCTCTGTCTCTCTCTCCCCTGCTCAGGCCTCTATTTATTTTACTAACTTTTTTATTTTTATTTAATATATTTTGTTCTTAGAGAGAAGGTGGACCCAGCAAACGGCCAAGAGGTTCGCAGTCATCGCCGTTTCGGATTGTGGTCGAAGAGCTGAAACTGATAACAGAGACGTTTGGACACGTGCCAAATGGAGAAACAGCTGTACAGAGAATAAAAGAACTCCGTTCTTCTTACGTCTCCAACTCCCCGTTAGAGTCTTAGAGAGAGAGAGAGAGAGGAGCCCTCCTTCAATTTCTCGTGGCTGGCGTCTGTATCTTATCGTCATTAAAACGTTACTCAAATTTTGATCTGTCATCATGCGTTTAGGCTGAAAGCCTGAAACTGGATTATAAGCTGAGGTGTGAACATGACCATCTCATAAATGAGGCCTTGATTCCTTTTTCTATTTTTAGAGGGAGAAGCGTGATCTGGCCAACCTCTGCAACTTGTGCAGAAATCCACACAGGTTATATGGCAAGATTCCACACGTGTAAAACGCCAGAACAAGGGCATCTTGGACAAAAAAATAGTGTGCTATTACTAAGATACCCTTCGGACATGTAATTATATTTATAACGCAAAGTAATCCCAAATACAGCTAACATGTTCAGGGTTGAGAGTCTTGACTCTTGAGACATTTTCTTTTTTCACAAAAAAGAAAACAGCCTTCTTTGCTTTGCACATAATGCACATAAAAGATTGGAGAGGAGATTGTACTAGAGATGCAGAAAACTAACACTGTTCAAAACAATGGAGTGCAAGTCGACTGAAAACATGCAGTGTTTTCATGGAAACCAGTTTCCGCATGTATGTTTGTGCACAGGGAAAATAAATGCTTCTCCATTAAACAAATAAGGCCTATTTCCCAAATCATGACTTATGTTCCAATTTTCAGTAACCCCTTTTTATGGCTATTTTCATAGAAAAGATGATAAATCCAAAACTGTACTAAATATGGAGCAATTTTTTTACGTTTAGATTGGAGAAATTATAAATTAGAGGGAAAAATCCAATATATGCCGTTTCAGTGATTTTTAAATATGTACATCTTTCATCATTTCCAACACTTAATAATTTATTAAATAAATGAAAGAATTGATGCAATGAAATTTTGTTCATGATTTAGGGCATGGCTCAACTTACGGCTACCACGACCAGAAAACCAACATTGTATAATATGTTTATATTGATAAGGATTTACCATATCAACCATCTAATGTATAAGAACAGCTTTTCTTTTTCTTTTTTTTTTTAATTTTTTCAATAGGTCTACTTGCCACCTTCAAAAAATTTGGTTCAATTTCTATAGAAATCCCCCAGCCCCCCCCACCTTATCATAAATTTGTACAAACGAAAAATGAAAATATAGGGTATCGATTCCCATACCTCTTGCATGCTAAGTGAGCGTTTTACCATTTGAGTTACATCCTTACAATTGTTTGCATGATTAATTGTGTATAATGAACTATGAAGTATTAAAATCATCATAATCTAAGAATATATGCATAAGAGAACTACAGTACTTAGATTTTGATGCACATAGTTGATGTTCAGAAAATGTTCAACCAAGCGAAGCTTCTAAATGATGCATCACAAAACAGTTTTAATTAGAATTTGTTAATTTGTTATTGCATTTAGATTCTAGAGAATTTGATCAATGATTAGTAAATGGAAAAGGAATACATGTTGAATTTGCAATATATTAAAATTCAAATATATATTACTTTAAGTAATTATCTTATTAATCCATGAAAAGATTAATCTTATATCTAGATTTTTTGATCTATTAAAAAGATAAGTTAAATATTTTAATAAAAAAATAGGTCTCTCAATTCCTCAAAAAAAAATATTTATCTTTTCGTTTCTATAAAAATTTCAATGCACATCAACAATTTCTTTTTTTTTTAACCCCAAACCTTACTCCAGGTGAAGGGGGAGTCCACCTTCTGATTTAATTAACCATTATGAAATGAAAAATTAGAAATAACAGGTGAGGATATAGCCCGCCCTGCCCCAAGATAGAATTATCTTAGGCTGTTAAACCAAACTTAGATGTTAATTTTGAAGGGAAAAAAAAAAAGAATTGAGCTCATTCCACTAATATTCGTAGAGAGAGAGAGGGGGGGGGGGGGGGGGGGGGATGGACCCATTTAAGATGGTGATATTGTGCATAAAAATGTATAATTAAGAAAGACCACAATGAAATCAGTTCACTTCACTTCATTCAAATATGGATTAAAAGTGTGACTACTTATTAATTGCTATATATGTTAAGCCATAATTAAAATACCTTTTCCTCTCGTTGTGTTTTAATGCTTTTTATTAACTGCAGTTGTTTTCTTTCTCTATAGTCAATTTTAACACGGAAGACATGGTTTTTACTTTTTAGGCCATTCAAAAAAGCTTTACTTAGAATATTAATATAGAAATTCTAAATCGTTCTAGGGAAATTGATATCTGAATTGCTATAATTTTAGGACTTGATTCGTATGAAGATGACTGTGCGTGGCCTCAGCGGTCAGCGATAGCGTAGTAATTTGTAAACCTCATGGAATATATTGTAGTTTGTTGGTTTAGTGATTAGTATACATTAAATAGAGAGAAGAGAGGGAGGCACATGCTGTGAAGGTGGACGATAAAGTAAAACTGGGTGGGTATACAAATAACCTCTCTACCCATGGCTTCCAACTTGTAATACTTATCATATTCTTTTTGAATGGTTCTGTGGCCCGTAATCTATATCTATAGCTCCCTGTGTCGTTACCCCAGCTCTTGACAAATTCCCCTTCGACAACAACGTACGAAACAGAGCTTTCATTTAATATACAAATAGAGGCATATCAGTCACATTGGAAAAGCTTTTCCGTGTAAGAGAGAGAGAGAGAGAGAGATGGGAGGAGGAATCCTTCTCACGCAGCACTCGGCTACTATCTTTTTTTGGTGTTACTGTAAATAGATTCTCGTAATCATTCCAACTTTTGATTATTATAATACATTTTGTAGTCTGAAAAAAATATATATATTATTAATATATGCATAAGAATATGATAAGATTAAGACTTAGGAAGGAGGGAGTGGTCGGGCTTAACACTTCGCTGCCTATCGAGAAAGAAAGGGAATTAGGATGGAAATAATCATCACAATCTCATTAAGTATTAATAACTACTCGTCCCAAGTCTCAACCCTCTTCTTTGGTTGGATGATGGCTTTTCAAATGGGAGGCAATTTAGTCAAGATCCAAACATTGGTCAATACCAAAAAAGGACCCAACGGAGGAGGGCTGGTCTTGTCATCTTTTTCCTCCCATCGTGGTTAGAGTCTATGGAACCTTTTTACCACTCTCAGTTTTATATTTCTTTTTTCATTTTATTGTACTTTACCTTTTTACCCATATAAGTATCTTGGTAAGAGACAATAAGAGGGGGTTTGGGGTTTACCCATTGCCCAACTTACTTAAAGTGGTCAGAATTCTAAATCTAGGAGCTATATAATTATGGGAGTTATGAACGCTTCATAGGTGGTCTTGTCCCTTGCATTAAGGGGGTATCCTAGGACTACTAACAATTTAACGGTTAACACGAGTCCTTCTCTTTCTCTCCCTTTGTGTGTTGTCAGTTGAGGTTGGGGGGAGAGTGGGTGTGTAAAAGACTAGAAGCTACATATATATGTGTGCCAGCCGGTTATAATGAAGTCATTTAAAGATGTCACTCATTTCTTTATTTTGGCATCTAGATCACAAGCTCACAACCTTGTTTATATAAAAAAGAACCCTATATGGGTCCTAGCTAGGTAGATGGGTATAAGACAATAGATACGTGATGGTATTGTCTTACATACACTTAAAAAATAAAGTAAAAAGAAAGAAGTAATGGACGCTGCCGAAATTTGACATAAGCTGCTGACCATCACCATCTGATTGATCCACATTCGTCACGAGTAAGCTAACTACCAAGTGCCATCCATCTTTATTACCAGTCCAGCCGTGAGCCTTCACGGTTTCTCCAAAACGAAAGAAACCGTCAATCCTCAATATATCGAGAGAAATTGGCGAGAAGAGCCGAAGTGGGTTTATTACTTTATTTGTTCTTTCTAAACTAATAAACCTTGATTTAAATATTAGGATTTTTTTTTTTTTTTTTGAGTGTGTATGTGTAATATCGTGTCTGACTTGACGACATCGTGGACTGGGCCGCTTCTATTAGCATCTCGTGCGCCGCATGCGCTTTGAGGGGGGTTGACGAGCTGATGAGAGAGATGTTCTGAACCTGTGTTTGGCACTTGTCAATTGGCTTGGGCCGCGCATCCGCATGGCAGCTTCCTTTTTATTGGTTTTTTTTTTTTTTGGCTATTTATTAAAATAAAAGTAATTGTGGTGGGAGCGAGGAGGAAGATCGAGTTTCGCCGTGGCGAGGCCAAAAACATCGGCTTGGGAAAGCGAGCCACGTGTCGGTGCACGTGGAAAAGCTTCAGTTGGACTGTTCCAAAAGCGCCTGCGCTTTTCAACGCCTGCCTCCTCTTCCATAGTCCATAGTCACAAGTCCATATACTATGTATCTCGATCGCCTTCTCAGCCTTCAGCGGGGAGCCCAGTAGTACTATACGGAAGAATGTCCCTGCCATTATCTCATTATCTATTGTTAGTTTGCTACTACTTTTTCCCTTTTCTTCTTTCTCACCACGTTATATATATTTTTGTGAATATATGACCATAAAATTCATATTTTAACTGGGTAGAGAGATCGTACTATCTGTTTTTGGAGAGTATCACTATCAATCCAACAAAGAAATGGATTTCATGTTTAATGGCTTGAAAGTTCCATATACACCTCAATCCGGTCCAACCCATTTGAACCACAAGTTTGCACCCGCCTGATGCTGCTCGCCTCAAAAAAATAAGATAAATTAATTTGTAATTTGATTTCAACAACTTTCTAGCCTTTATGAAGCCAAAGTGTATTTCCGAATTCCCACCAACAAAATAATTGTAATCACATTAATCTCGTGAGAGTTTGCATGGAATTTGCTCGTTTAAAACTCAAACCTTTTGAATTCTGCCATTTGTCTGCCAACTGAAACGGACTTTGGGGGAGGGGGTGACAAAACCTAACAATACAAATTAAGTTGGGAAATGAGATTCAATTAATGCTAAGACTAAGGCTAAGGGATATAATTTCTCAACTCAATCTACTTATCTACCCCTATTTGCATTACAGATGGAGGGGATGATTGACAAGTAACAGAAACGTGCCTGGCCATGCTTGGCAGTAATCTTATATTGCAGAGAGGTTGCCTCCACGACGAGAGTGGGGGTTTAGACTTGAGAGAATGCATCAAAAGACAAAGACCAAATTAATGCCAGCCAGGCAACAATTAATCTGGCATCGTCATTTCTCAACTAAATCCGTCCATGCTCTAAAATGATATACACTCATGCCCACATGCAAATTTGGGCACATAGATTCCTTTTCTTTCTTGTTCTTTTTTCTACCCTTCAAGTTCAATACGCTTTTAAATGAAATAAAAGGGAAAATCAGTGTTGAAATACTTGGGCTATATTTCAGAGTGAAAATAACTCATTTTGCTCAAATTGTAGATTACGTACTTTACAGTTTAGAGTGTCCTCGCCCTCCGTGAAAGCCTTACAGTGTTGAGGCAGTCCAACGATGACTAAAAACGAATTTTTTTTTACGGGAATAACTTTAATAATTAAGGACGACCCTTGTTTGGGTTTTGGCACAGCATGATGTAGATTTATCATTTATCGTTGAATTGGAAGAGGTCGTTATTACAGTTTATCAATCGTTATCCGCCGGAGGGGCTCCGTTTCTTTTCATTTGTTTCATTTCGAAGGAATTAAACGAATCTTAAGTGCGTCACAGAGAAAATGAAATTAAAAAGAAACCATTAAAATTCATTCTTGCCTCTCAGCCCCATGGATGGTTTAATGAGGCGGCCCTCACTGTCACTGACTAAAATCTCACTCTAGCTAAACCGGCCCCCTGGTTGGCAGAGAAGCCGACATCATGTATTCTGTACCCTAAAAAGAACGGTATAGACCTACACCCTAGCCAAGAACAAGTATAATTCCATTCGCATGCAACCATCTAAGTGAGAGACATGAATCGAAAATTAAAAGCACGATCTGGGAGGGATTCTAAAATCTAAACATTTAACAATAAGAAAAAGCAAATCTCAATCTTCAGGCAATTCAGATTTAGCAAAGGAAAAATGGTTGATTAATAAGTTTAGAACGGAGCCATTCTGATAATTGAAGAATGAAGAGGAGTGGGCCGGAGCCCGGGGGGGGATGGACCAGCGGGTGGCTGTCTTAATTGCCTATCTAGAATTCTTGATGGTAAGTGAGAATGTGAAATGGATATTTTATCTTAAAAGAAAGAAAAAAAAAAAGCAAATAAAAGCGAGCGACATCCAAATCGCATAATTCCTCCTTGGATTGCAAAAAGAAGAAGAGTCGTACTTGCAGTGTGCAGTCCCCATTTTACCATTTTAGTCATGGTTGAGTTTGAGTTTGGACCGGTTTGCATATAAAGAAGAAACTGAAGAAGATAGCTGTATTCGTGTTTATGTGTGGGATTTGTTAAAACAAGGAAAAAAACTGTAACAGGGCATGTGCTAACATCATCCACCTCGACATTGTTTGAAGCAGAAATCAATTAAAATAATAATAAACCAAAAAAGGATGAAAAAAGAAATAAAGATAAAATATGGCAAACAACTTCAAAACCAAGCAACTCCACCACCCAACCACAAAAGATTCTGGCGTGCACTAACCAACTAAAATAATCACTCGCGAACCGAGATGCCAGCTTTCCAATCACAGACCGACGCGTGTGAGTGGCTTATCTAAAGACGTGTGGTCATGTGGAGCATTATTGGAGGATGAGAAAGCTGTTTATGACTAATGTCAAACCCAATTAAACCAACGAAACCAAGAAAAAAAAATTAATTAAAAGAAAAGGCGGTTTCAGACTTCGGTCCCACCCTCTTTCCTACTTAGCCCCCCTTAGTTATTGACTCGGATGTCAGCTAACGAGAGCCGTGGTGCCTAGTTACCACGCAATATAAGTAAAGTCCACGTGGCAAATGAAAGCTCCTGCCACGCTATATCTTAAACTGCTTTTAAAGAAAAACAGTTTGAAACTTTCCACCACCATCATCATCATCCAGTGTGTCCACTTATGCTGCTGATCAATCAAAGGCATGGTGACTAGTGAGGGTAAGGCAAGGAAAGGCGACACTCATCACTATTTTTTCCAATTATTGAATTTGAAAAAGAAAACGTAGTACAAATATAACCGAAGAAGGAAAAATTACACGTACACCCATCATTCTTTGATTTCTTTTTTTCCTTGTAATCGTTGCTTGTTTGTGAGTGCATAGAGGGCCATAGGTGGTGGGGGAATTGAGTCGGGGCTGGGCTAACCAAACCCATGTGGGATGTATGGTTGCTACATGACAGTTTGCATTTTAATTAACCTGGACCCAATCCCCCTTAAAAATAGTAAGTTCCAACCTCACCAACTGCTTCCCCTTCTCAGCACGGATTTGTTTCTCCATTTTCTGTACCTGAGGCTGCAAACCTCTAGCTGCACATCTGGTGGGATTAAAATTCACTCAAGCTTGCAGCTTTTTAGTTGGTTTCCCTCTGTAATGTGAAACTCTGAAGTATGTTTATTAACTTGTAACAGCCAGATTTTTTTACTTAATTTGGATTTCTTCTGGAAATTACAACATCTAAGTTTGTTGCTTTGGCCCACATCATCGAATGATAATTTCAAAGCTGAATTTGGTGTTCAAAAAGAAAAGGAGTACTGTACTTTAACCAAATATTGGAATTTTAGTTTTTAATTTATTGTAATATTTTTGGGGGGAGTGGTTGGGAAGAGTAACATTCAAATTCCAATCAAACAGCTAACTAATAAGCAGGGGTGAGAGGCCCAGGGTCACACCTTATATATTTATATCATAGTTACTTTCTTCAACGTTCACAAAGAGGAAGAGGGCACATGATATGCTATGAAACATAAATATTAATAAGTGGTTTGGCAACTAATAAGTGGTCGTTATTGATTACCTTTATGTTAAAGGCCAAAAATTTTGACAACCCAACAATGATATTGGCCTCAAAGATCAAATCAGACACTAGGGGCAATTACTAAAGGCTGGTTCACTTGATGATGAGACAGCATAGCAAGATATATAGATAAAATTATGGTAAAGGTAATTATCTCTCCCATTTGTCATTTATCACAGATGTATCCATTGTCAAACACTAATAAATTTTCACTTACATCTAAGGCTCAGTTTGGAAGGAGTAGAAACAAAATCTTACTTTTTATAGTAGTTTTTATGTATTTGTATTGTAAATATTTATATTTATATTCCGTCCAAACTGAGCCTAAATCACAAACAAGTGCGTTTTTTTGCAAATTAAATGCTACGAGTCCTATGGAATTCTAAATGGTTAATTAAATAAAGAAAAAGATGATAATGAGCCAAATAGAATGCAAAATTTGACTGGTGATGATCTCAATCAAGGAGCATAAAGGACAAACGGAAAGTTCAAATGTCAAAGAAGAGATGTTATTTTTGAGCTTCCATCCCAACCCACTTCCATGGGGATGAGATGAGTACAAAAAATAATATTAATGGTAGGCAAATGTCTCTTTCACGCCACTAATTCATCCATTCTAACCTACAAATAGGAACTAGGAAGGATAAAATTAACTTGTTTTAATTCTCTACTCTACTCTTACAGGCATCTCCAACTCATCAACTTGTGGAAATTAAACTCAAATATCCCTCACAGTCACAGGCCCACCTCTACCCCTCTTCTTTGCCTTTATGTCGTATTCACAAAGTGATAAAGATGGGAACATGTAATCCGTGAATTTCGGTTAACCAAAGGAACCAACTTTAATCCCGAAGCCCTAAATTCTAATTTATAATATGATGATCTCATTCTCAACCTGATAATGACTTTTGCCCCTAAAGAGATCAGAATAGTTTATAGAAAAGAAGAAAGGAAAGCATCTTTTCTAAGTTGGCTCTTTTATTTGTTCAAAAGATATGTATGTATGGATAAAAATGAGATGCCCTTGGGTTAAGGTCATCAGCTGGAACATTAATTTGGACAAACATCTAGAAAGGAAGTTGGTTTGTACCACTAAAAGAAAAAAAGTGAGCACCCCTCACCAGCGGATTCCAATCTTAGGGCTCAAAATAAGGCACATCCATGTTCTCTTCAGCGTGGTTAGACCCGCAAATGAAGAATCTTTTTTCTTTTCTTTTGGGTGCTTATAAAAGAGGTTCGACACCGTAATTCGCCACATTGGATGTGAAATGCGACAGAAACTGCCTTGGTGAGATGCATGTATTCGGTATTCCTTCTGTTCCATGCTCTCTCCTCTCCATCGCTCATGCTTTCTCTCTCTAGCAACTGAGAATATTGTTTGTTGGTCTAAGCCACTGTTTCCACGTATATAACGCTACCTGAAAGATTACGTACAATAATCCAACACATCTGTTTTGTGAGTTGGGTCCGCTCCATATTCTGCTTCATCAACTACCCAGAATCAATGAAAACGAGGGCGATCGAGAGTTGAAGACGGAAAGAGATAGTTCAAATTTCAATGGGGATTGTTTCAACTTTCAATCCAGTGATTACGCTCTTTTTGATCCACACTGTTGGATGGTCTTTTGCGTTAGTCGTGATTTGTGAATCCCAAGCACCGTCTGACATTGTGGGCCCTAGGAGTGAGCATTTCGTATTACCAGGGGTGACGCTTAAACAGTTCCTCTTTTGCTTTCTTTCGCGAATCTGAATTAAAAATAATAATAATCATAGTAATAAGATAGAAGTCCAACGAGGCAACACCGTAGAAATCCTCTTGGCAAGTTGATAATTCAATCTCTGGTGATTGCTTCTTGGTTATAATAATAAAATATTTGAAAGGCAGAAAAAAAAAAAAAGAAAAAGTCTATTAGTTCTTTTTTCCTTTCTTTTCCTTTTTTTTTTTTCAATCACAGATGGTTTAGGATTGATGTTTAGATGGTCCACGGCTCTTAACCGACTCCCGACGTTGCCAAATTAATTGATCCTACGCCTACCTCTGAATCGGCTGCTTGTGCAATGTTGTCGGCTACGTACGACTGCAACAGCATCGTCTCCTACTACTGTATATGGCATGTTTGATTGTTTTCTCTTTTCAATGCCAGCGAATGCATCTTTTCGTCTTTGTTAAGAGGGGAAAGGAGAAGGTTAGAAAGAGAAAAAGACTTCATTGTTGCCACGTGGTAAAGAATTATTAAATTAAACAAATTAATGGTCACGACCTTAAAAATTACAAAAAGGTGACGTTGAGAACACGTGGACGTCTTTATAGCTCCAGCTAGTTGCCACGTTTTATTTTTCAACCTGTGAGAATCCTGGAAAAAACAGGTAGAGTCAAGGGATCAAATTTTAGACTACTTTAGTTGAGCCTAAAGTGATAACCGATAAGGTTTACGTTAAACCTATTCTGACCCGTCACGAAGTTTCAATATACCTACCACTCTCGAAAATGGGCTGGGATAGGTTGGACCTACGTTGGCTGGATTCGGATGGTTGGTAAAATTTGGACTACCTTTTTCCAAATGCACTTCGATCGATCAATTCTTGTGTAGACTTAGAAGACACTAGACAATGTGGCTTTAGCCCCCATACAGCCATATTCCATAGGGCTGAGGTGCGATGAACTGGATATGGTGTAATTTGGACCGAGTTATTGAAAATTTGATTTTATCTGAGGGTCGGATTAGGATTAGGGCAGAAAAATATTAACCCACTTTGACTTCAGGTTGGGTTAAGGGTGAGGCTTCAGGCAACCCAACCCAACCTACATGTTAAGAGTGATTTAGAGAGAGAGAGAAAGGTTAGGAGTTATTTGGAGTCTTAAGAAGAGAAAAAGATAGGAGCACAAAAAGGAGATGATTCAAAGTTCAAACACTAGAATATTAGAGACAGAGAATTAAGAGGAATGCACGATATGGTGTGCTCTTCAGCTTTTGCAAATAATATTTGAATTCTCTTCGCATTTCATCTTTTAGGCTTAGTTGAGAAGGAATATAAATAGATACAAAATAATACAAAATACAAGGTTTTGCACTCTATATATTTACATTTATATTCTTTTCAAACAGAGCCTAATCGTTTACACAACATAACTAGCAATTCAGAGGCCTAAGAATTAACATTTTGAAAGCAGGCAATGAAGGAAACTTTGTAAGAGTCAAATTTTGGATATTCAGGCCACTCTAAACACAAATCCCAGCTTGTCAAAAAGAAGTGGTCGGAAAATACTTTTCTTTCAGAACCCTTGACCATAAAGATACTCCATAATGCATGAGTTTCCATGCTGCCTTCTAGCTTTTTTAAGGGGGTGATCACCAATGTGTATAATTCTGTTTTTTGAAAAAAAAAATTGCCACATCAGCAAAAATGCATTGTTTTTTGTTGATGTCGTATTATTTTTTTTTTCAAAAACAAAACCATAAAAATCACCAAACACCCCCTAAGTTGTTGCAAGTTTTCAAATTCCAATCAAGGTTTAAAATATCAGTAGTATGGGCCTATGTAATATTGAAGCACACACTTTTTTTTTTCTTTGAAACTAGTTCAGAGGGGTCGGTTTAAGGCTGGTCTACCCCATGAACCAGGTCAGACCCCAATATGACCTCTGTAGGAATGTATCGTTAAGCTACCGATACGGAGTGTATCGTATCAAAATTTTGAACCTTAATTCCAATATTCCCTTCCCTTGGTCTTACATAACCTATACTAGCTAACTCAGGGGTATTCCGCAAATTTGCTAACGTAGCATTTGTTTTTTTTTCAAAAATAGAACCAACCACGTTGTAACACCCCCTCAATTAATTCATCTTTTTAAGTTGCTGAGTTGGTTGTCTTATATCCAACCATGTCACTCCACCTTCCATATCTGGAGCAAAATTCAATACTATATACCCTAAATTAATATAGCTAAATTAAACACATCTTTACTTGGTGCTTTCTAGTTTAAATTTCATTCAAAACTCACTTGGCGTATAAGCATGGCAATAGGGCGGGCTTGATCTCGGCAGACTCTAGCATGGTTGGTTGGGTTTCAAATTCCTATTGTATATAAGCAATAGGCAAGTAAAGTAATATGAATAAATATCAAAGTTTCCGATGATTTGATTAAGGCCATGTTTGGGAATGTTTAAAAATAAGTGTTTAATTGAAATAAGTGTTTATTTGAGCTAGGATTACATCATTAAGCACTTATTGGTGTTTGGAAAATACCTCCGAGATAAGTGTTTATTTTAATAATAAGGGCTTAGTTTTTAAGTCCAAATTTTCAGTTTTTTTTTAAGTGCAAATACAATAAGTACTTATTTAATTTTTTTCTTCCAAAACTATCCCTAGTTGAATTCTAAAATACCACTTACAATACTACCCCTAGTTGAATTTTATAAAAGTACTTCCGAAAAAGTGCTTTTATAAAGTACTTATATAAAAGTGATTTTATAAAAACACTCATAAAAGTATATCCGAAAAAGTGCTTTTATAAAAGTACCGTAAAAGTGATTTTATAAAAATACTTTTTTTAAAAGTACTTCCGTAAAAGTGTTTTTATAAAAGTATTTCATAAAATTGCTTTCGTAAAAGTGTTTTTCAGAAAAGTTCTTTAATAAAAGTATTTTCATAAAAGTGCTTTTGTAAAATTTGAAAGAAAGTGAAGGACAAAATTGTCACAAATTCTTATGTAAGTGCTTATTGTAGAAAGACTACCAAATGCCCAATATGAAATGAGTGCTTATTTTTTAAAATAAGAACTTGAAAAAGTTGGGCGCCAAATGCAAATGAGTGCCTATTCGAATAAGCACTTATTTTTAAGCACTTATTTTTAACATAAGCACTCCCAAGCATGGCCTAAAACATTTAAAAAATACATAAACTACCAATTATTCTTCATATACAGTTTAAAATATTATTAAATTCAACATTTAACACAAATTTATATGCCTTCCAATGATATGTGGATTGGGTTTAGCCTAATCCTCTACCTATTGGTTGTAAAATTCCAAAACCTGTCCTTCCCCAAAAATCCATTTTTCAAGCAACACACACACAAATTGCCATCCCTACTAGTGTACTTTGCAAATAGACCAAATCTGGTCTGATATACCTATATCCAAATTTGATTCATTAAAATTTGAATTCGGATCGAATCTTGAAACTAAAAATAATCAGAATATTATATATTATTAATAAAAAAAATAAATTTGATATAGTATATCATGAATAAAATGACTTGAAAATAACTTTTTATGAGATTTAAACCTATGATTTTTTTAGTAAATATATAAAATTTAAACTAACTTTACTAATAAATGCATTATTTTTTTGTGGGCATAAGTACAATGTAAATATTTAAGTGTCATTACATGAAGCAGATCACATTGGGGTAGATCTAATTATAAACAGATCAAATTAAGAGTGCCTTAATCAGATTGTTTTGATTAAGTAGGTTTAACATAGATAATCCAAAGAATTACCAAACCAATGGATGCTATGAATTGGATATCATCTCTCCATGTGGTTGAAATCATCTAGAGAATATGCCTAACAGACAAAAATTTTGCCATTTAAAATTACTTTTTACCTTACAATGTCAAGATATGCTCACTCTCATTAGACATAACTTCCTCTAAATTACTTGTTAATAAAAATATCAAAATTAGCTATATATGCATTTATGATATAGTATAAATCCAATCTCCATCAGCCAAAAATGCATTGGGTATGGAGGAAGATATCATATAAAGAGACATACTTATCAGAACGGTGGTGCAATAAGTAGATTGGTAGCCCATGGATTTTATATTGCAGTTTAAGCAATAGCCCAAAAAGAGAGTAATGTCCCAAACTGCCAATTTAAACTATCCACTACATCTCTTTATATGGCAATTTTCAGCCTTATATGATATCCATCATTCCATATGGCAATGCAAGCAGCCTTTATAGTCTAATTTCTTTTTTTTTTTCCAAAATTTCAAATGTGAATATATTGGGGGGGGGGGGTTGCCAATGGACTGGTTTTAGGTTGGACCCATCCAAATTTAAATCAATTTGGACAGATTAGACAGACCAATGAGACATATTGAATTGGACCAGTTCAAACTTAATGGTCCAAAGTATTTTTGGATTGGATTGGACCTGTTCCATCCATAATGAATTTATATTGGATTGAATTGGATTGAGCCAATATCTGGTCCATTGATATAAGATAAGAATTTAGGTGTTAATGAATGAGGTTTGGGTTTGAATCAATCTTAATTAAAACGAATTTAAACAGATTGGATCAACCCAAAATGGTTCAAAATATTCATTGGATTGGATTGAACCTGGTCCTTTGAAATGAGCTCACATCGGACTGGATCGGATTTGATCAAATCCAGTCCAATTGGCATCCCTTTCATCGGGGTTTGAAACTGGATGATGCACTAGATGGTTCATAATGGCAAAATAAACCTATCATCATATGAGTAAGTAAGGAGGATGGTGTAACAAAGAAATCTAGACGGTCCATTTTAAAATACATTTTCCTTTTTTTTTTGGAAATTGTCTAAAACTCACCATGAGTTTTCAACATTTCTTTTAAACTCACTACAACTTTTCAAAATGTCTAAAACTCACCATGTGAGTAAGTTTTTCTTTTCCAAAACTCACATTCCTTTAGAGCACTGTTAATGCTTCTTAACAGAGGTGTCCATGTCAACATAAATAACAATTTTCATGACCAAATTACCTTTGAATGGGGAGTTAGAGGAAAAATGGTCTTTTTTTTGTTTTCAATTTTCTTGTTTTTTTTTGCATTTTTAGTGTTTTGTTATAATTTTCAATGTTTTTTATAATTTCTATTTTTTTACATTTTCTATTTTCTACAATCTATAAATTTTTTCTGTATTTTTGTTATTTATTTACAATTTATGTATTTTTCTATAATTTTTGTTGTTTTTTCTACAATTTTTATTTTCTGATTTTGATTTTCAATTTCTATAGTTTCTATAATTTGAAAATTATTTTTTATTTTGTTTGCAATTTCTATATTTTTTGTAATTTCTATGTTTTTATATATTTTATATTTGAAAATATGTTTTGAACTTTTCCTTTTTTCATGTCTAAATATTAAAATGGCTATATATTAACACCCGTTAATTTATTTTGTATATATTTTATATTTTTATGAAGGTTAAAATGATAATATATTAACACCTGTTAGTCAATTTAACGTGAAGTTAGTGGCATGGTGAGTTTTAGACATTTTGAAAAATTGTGGTGAGTTTAAAAGAAATGCCGAAAACTCATGGTGAATTTTAGACAATTTCCCTTTTTTTTTTGAAGTGCAACATTTTCCTTCTATAAATCAATACTTCTTCGTGGCTATGTTTAATTGTTTTTGCCAGGTGGACACAGTATCTCCAACTTCCCAGATTTTGTATTCTGAGTTCTCAGTGATTTCTGGTGATGCAAATTACAAAAACCACCAAATGTTGTACATGGACTGAAAATTGGAAATTGAATTGCTTTAAAACAGAAGAATGTGTACTTGAAGGTTTCATTTGTCAACAACTTAGAGCATCAATTCGTGGAGCCAATCTCTGTGGGGGCCTGAAACCAGAAAACAGTTGTATTACGATCTCAAACAACGTATGATGAGAAAGAAGTAGTTGTATAAGAATCTTATCCTATTCGATTAAGGGTTCATCAATCGAAAGCCTGTCTTCTAAAATTTGTGACAATGGGTGGATTCCCTATTTAATACTCCATTCCAGCTGGGCCATGGCCTTAAATAGTTCTCAGCAAGGTCTCCTAATCCACATCTGGCGATGGTCCCGCATTAGAACTCGTTTTAGGAAAGACAGCAAGATATGGTGCAACTAACGAGTCTCAATGGATATTGCTTTAATAATTTTAAACTTTTAATATATAGAACGTGACAAGCCATGTGAGTGTGTGACTAAAACTCGTTGTCTGGTGACTATAACACCTTTCCCTCCATTAATGACAGATAAAAACGAGTGCTTGATTACCTGATTAGTGAATATGGAGAGGTTGGTGTCAATTGCTCTGGATTTGGTCCATTCTGATTCAGTCCAATGTAAGTCCATTACAAATGGACCAAGTCTAATTCAATCCAATGAATGTTTTGGATCATTTTAGACTGGTCTAATTCAATGTTTGGATCATCTAATCTGTTCAAATTCGTTTTAATTTAAATTGGTTTTAACTCAAATCTGTTTCATAGACATCTATATTCTTATATATTAATAGACCAAATATTGGCTTAATCCAATCCAATCTAATATAAATTTATTATAGACGGACCAGGTCCAATCCAATCTAATAAAAATTTTGGACTGGATTGGTCCAATCCAATATGTCTTGTTGGTCCATCCAATCCATTCAAATTGATTTTGGATTGAACGGGGTCCAGTCCAAAACCAATCCATTGACACCCTTACTGATAAACTGGATTTGCTTCTTAATTGAATCCTGAATTAATATGAAAAATCAAATCCATATAAACAATGTGAGAGTTACAAAACAGAACAAGCCAAATATAATTCAAATAATTATCTAGCAAAACTTAATTAGAGTTCTGAGGTTATTCCCCAGTTTCTGATTAGCTCTTCTTTCATTCATGAAGAAAATACTAGCTCTTTTCTATCACCCAACAAATAAATATTTTGCCTCAGTTTCAAATCTGAGGAGGGATGCCTCATAACCAACTCGACATGGATTGACAATTTGACATCCAACAAATAAATCTATAGACTTAAATCCACCCGATTCAGTTGATTTAATGGATAGGGGGGGGGGGGGGGGGGTCAATAGCATAACTAACATGAATTTTGATATATTATTCTCAGAAGAAGTATCCAATAGCTCTTGGACTATTATAGGTATGGCAATTGCTTGTTTTGATTGAGAGGATTTGGTGGGAAATCATTTCAGATTGGATTGTAGAAATGCTATAACCTTTGTACAAGATTTAATAGACAAGAAACCTACTTGATTAGATGCCTCTAACCATCAAAATCAATGAACCATTTTGCAATTAATGGAATCCTTGATTTCGACCGTTCCAAAAATATCCAATCTTGCAGCTTATAGCATCATACGGTTAGATTTTTTTTTTTTTTTTCTTTTGTGTGTGCGTTACAAAGCTTCATCACAGAGTGACAACAGATTGAATGCTTTGTTTGCATTGGCAAAAAGTATCCAGACAACAAGAGCTATGTAATGCTTGCTCATTATTCTTTATTGTCTTTATTATAACTTTTTCATGTCAACTTTTATTTTATTTGTGATACTCATTTGTTCTATTTATTAGTCATTAGGGAGTAGGGTTTTCATATAATTAATAGTTCATTAATGTATAATACCTGCAATCCAATAAAATCTTGACCAACCAATTTGATTATCTATTAAGTAATAGTTTTTTTTTTTTAACAAAATATGCACAACATTTTTTTATTTCTTTTTCATAAAAAAGTGAAGTACATGCGAAAAAAAGTTTTGCTGCTTTTTTAAAATGGAGGAAATCCTCTTTTTCATGGTGGATGATAGAGCCACATCTCCCATTTTTCAGAAAATTTTAGGGTCTGTTTGATTTGCAATTAAAATCAAAGCCAGAGTCCACTCTCATAGTCTGTTTGGTCAATTGGATTCCATTTCTGCAGGATTTAGAATAGGATTCTGATTTCATCCAACCAAAAAGTTGTCATTCCGATTTCGATTCTAGACCCTTATTCTCACGAACCAAACGGCCTAATAGAATTTTCTTGGTGGATGACAAATCCATCCTCTAACATGCCATTTTCTGTAACTGATTTCGAATAACCTAAAAAAGAATATTTCTCCAATTTTGTAATCAACTTTCTGAAAACTGGGCAACTGGTTCCATTTCACCATTACTCTCTTTTGTTAACCTTTTGCCGATAAAATATGTAGACTGGAATAAGAAAACGAAAATCAGTCTAAGTTGAAGAATCAACTGATGATTCTCTGATTCCTGAACATTATCCCAGCTTCATGGAATCGCACCGCAAAACTCAGTTTATGTTGGTAAGGACCCCTTAAATACTTCATTTCAACAAGAAAAGTGCGGCTTCCCTGAAATCACAAACCACTGAAAATTTAAAGCCATGGGACATGGGAGGGGAGACCAACCTCCGACTATTTTCTTAGCGCAGGCTTGTAAATTGTAATTCTCCCAAACTGTGGGCTGGTTAGGCCAGGCCCATCTATGGCCTGATTGGAGCAATCATATCCACATTTACTTACTAGTGAACTTTTTTAGTCATACACTAAAAAAAATGTTACAAAATCCTGCCGTCTGGACAGTGGACATAGAGAAGGAAACGTTATATTGTCTTTTATTAGAAAGTGAAATAGGGGGTGTTTGACAACATGACTGGTTTAATTTTTTTAAGATAAATACAGCTGCTGCAACAAGGAAATGATATTGTTTTTTGTTGATAGGGCAATTGTTTTTGTTTTGAAAAACAAAACCAGCCATATTGTAAACCTATTTAATTATTTATATCTACCCACATGGCACTACAACCGTGCATTCCCGTCAATGACTATAAATAATTATGGGAGATGTTCTCGATGTGTGGCTGAAATGTCTTGTGTATAGGAGATCTGAGCAAAATCCTTTATAATCCTGAAAGGTCCATTAACAAGGATAGGCTGATTACCCAAAACAGAAGAAGAAAACAACGTGAGCTCTTTGAAGAATCAACTAATGTTTTGGGCTTAATAGAAGAAGGCCCAGCCCATTGACCTCCCCGTGAGATGCCAGCTAGACTGCTACGGCTATGCAGCTACTAGACAAAGAGAAGTTCCAAACTGTATGAGTAGCGTAGGTTATCATTTGACCCGAAACATTTCAAATTAAAAATTTTCCGTTATTTTTTTCATGTCTTGATATATATGACAATGAAAACATTTTTATATGGTGAAATGGCCAAATAGGTGAAAACTGAAAATACAGTCAAGTATTGCGTAGGGGTGCAAATACCGATCCGATTTGAAGTCCTATCCTATATTATATGCATGTTTTGAACTTTTGGATCCGATTCAGATCATCCCTCTATCCAATATGATATATGTTATTTATTTATTTATGTGGTTTTTATTGTTCAGTCTATCTCAATAAATCTTAGTTCTACCATATACTTGGGGTAGATGTGGGATTCGATGCCAATACATGGGTGGGTATTGATATTATAGGTAGGGGTATTTAAAATTTTAAATTATTGTAAATTTGTAGTGGAATTTAGAATTATGAGGTGAAATGTAATATAATGTTTACTTTATTTATTTGTATATAATATATATGTATATGTTATTTATTTATATTTCTTTTTTGTAAATTCTTTTATATTATTTAATTTTTATAAAAATATGTATAAATTGATGAAAATGGTTGAAAAATACATGTATTTTTTGTTTTTCTTTATTTAAAGAATTATATTTTCTTTTTTCTTTTAATAACTTGTTAATTTTTAAAAAATAATTTAGATCAGGTCATATTGGGATATCCAACATCTTAGATTTGAATTCAAATCGATATTTATAAAGATCGGATTGAATCTTTGAATCAAATTGTATCAGACCCAGTGTGTTTAAGATTGAATTCCAATATATCCTGATTGGCACCTGAAAAATTTTCTCCCTTTTATGAGAAAGGTATATTAGGCTCAAAAAACATTTGGGGTGGGTCATAGTGCCGGATCGGAATTGATGCCAATTCCGGACGGGTATGAATGCGTAGAGTGTGATTTTTACGTTTTGAATGTTTATAGATTTGCGGTGGAATTAAAAAATCTGTATTAGGCCTGTCGTACTTTTCCGAAAAAATTTCTCACATTTTTAATTGAAGCGGATAGAGCCAATAGCTAACACTGACAACCGTCAGATTGGAATATGTCCACTGGTGCACGTTATACGGTTGAAGTAGCGCGGGGGAGGGACGACGACTATTTTCAGCTCGTCTGAACTGAGATCTCACGCCAAAGTCAGAACAAAATGTGGAGAAGTCGTCGGTTGTCGATCCTCGTTACTTGCCTCTTGCTTGCTTTTGTTCAGGTTTCCTCTGAAGATCCCGAACTCGGATCGGTTCGCGTTGTTTTTCAGGTATTTTCACCAGAGTCTGCAGTTTTCGCCCTCATTTTTATTCGTTTAGTTTGTACCTATTTTGGATTTCTGTTGAATTTTCGAAAATTGTTTGATATTTCTTGGGAGATTGTTTACTGAAATGGAAGTTTTTCATAATCTACTCCAGTTCAATCACATTTTAGTATATAACCCACAATGTGCTGGTACATAGGTCGCTTTAGTAGGTGATTATTGCGATAAGATTCCAGTAGGGAAGAACGTGGATCCTAAGAACTAGGAAAATATCGAGTTCTTGGGAAAGTGGCTCCGTGGTTTAATAGCTCACTTGGTGATGACTACAGGAGTAGGTTTCTGAAAGAGAACTCCTGCCTGCTTCTATCCATATTTCGTCCAGCTTTTCTATCTTCTTTTTATTTTTCTTTTTATGATTGTAAATTAACAAGATCATACCGCTATAATTTTGGTTTCATTTATTAACCTCATATTCATATTCATACTCCCTCCCAGTGTTCTTTGAGCTCATTAGTAAACTATACAGGTATGGTTATGTATACTCAAGCTTGATTGAGTGCAATGTTGAAACCGAAGGATAGATTTTATAAGGGGTTATCTCTTTTAAGGTCTGGTGTGGTTTGTATACGAAGATAACTTACTGAAATTTCGAGGCTAAGTATAAAGGCGTAAATTACACGTTTGTTATTTTAGCAATGGAGGTCGGAGTCCTTGTCAAGTTCCTACAACTTATGAGAAGCTGGAGAGCTGCTGGAACCAATCTTCCTATGAGTGCAGATCATAACCACATGCTTTTTCCACACAAAATGATGTCCTTAGGAGCATAGAACAAGAGTGAGAATGCTAGATTCCAAGCTAAAATATGTTAAGGTTGTGAGCATCCATGGGTATGTTTGGGTGCCTCATATGTGTACTACAAAGAAAAGGATTTGAAAAGAGAAAAATTTATTTGTTAAAAACTTCAAATACTTTAGGAATAAACTATAAGTTGTAGAACTGAATGGTAACAAACATGATTAAACCTAGCATTTCTTAAAAAGAATATTTTATTTTAAGAAAGTATTGGTAAGGAAAGATTTGGAGGATCAAATATACAGACTTAAGAAACTATTGTTTAAGAAATAGAAAGATATAACTGGAGAAGTTGTTGATAATGGGAGAGTGGTTTTAACATTTGCTATTAAAATCCAAAATTGAAGGAACTTTGGGGAGGTGATGGACTTTCCTTAAGTAGGTGCATTCATCACATGGGGTAATTATCATTATGTACCTGTTTTTTTTTTTTTTTTTGCGTACATATTACTAGGAACAGTAACTTGTGCAGAGATTTTCTATTGAAATTTGTGAAAATTTTCTCTTAAGATGGTATTCCGTACACTATATTCATGGGCTTCAGGAATGGGTCATGACATAATTGCTATGGGTACCAATTCCTTCTGGACAAGGCATCTGATTAATCTCTGTTTTACCTGATTATTACCCATCTGGTCTCTGATCCTCATAGGAATTTATTTTTAACAATTTCGTGCTTAGTCTTGTCTGCAAAATCATGTTAGAATATGTCGCAGCAAAGAACTAATTTGGCCCTGATGTGCAGGCTTCTTAAATCTATAATGTACACCCAAAGTCTATAATAATAATGCTAAGCTGCAACTTTTGGAGTTGTTTTGTAATGAAATCTGGGAGAGAGAAAAAAAAAACTGAATAAGTAATACATATACTATAAAAATGGAAACAACTATGTATGAAAAAATGTAGAACTTTCGTTCATCAACTAATTTTACATGGGCAGTTTTGTTGGACTTGGTGTGAGCATTGTCATTGTCCACTAGGTCAATATTGTTGCCAATTATATACATGAAAAGATGGAATGAAGAAAAAGAACCTTGGAATATCATTAAAAATATTTCTTCGTTGCCATTTTTTATCAAAAAAAAAAAAAACTCTTTATGAAAATACATGGAATCACAGGAACTGACCCATTGGGTCAGGATCATATCATTTTGATGTTAATTTTTGCACAAGGTCTGGCCAAAAGACCATTACCCCTAATGACTCATATTAACAGTTTTGTGTATAATTTATACAATCTAGTTATAAAAAGATTGCTCTCCAGGCATTACAGTGAAATCTACATCCTGAGAAAAATTGGCTTCCTGATATCCAGATAAATTGATGGTGATTATGGTTATTATAAAAGCTTGAATTTGTTTAATTCACTTTTTTATGCATTAACCATGTAATGACATGACATACTTTCCGTGCAGACTAATTATGGAGACATTGAATTTGGATTTTTTCCCAGTGTTGCACCCAAAACTGTTGACCACATATTCAAACTTGTCCGTTTGGGTTGCTATAATACTAATCACTTCTTCCGGGTAATGACTGGAATATTTAGAATTGTGATTTTTCCATAACAGATTGATTAGCAAACCAGTAGAGATATACTAAATTGAACTCAATGCAGGTTGACAAGGGATTTGTTGCCCAAGTGGCAGATGTTTTGGGTGGTAGAACAGCTCCTTTGAATGAGGAACAAAGGGAAGAAGCTGCAAAAACCATTATTGGTGAATTTAGTAGTGTCAAACATGTAAGAGGTATTCTTTCTATGGGGAGGTAAGGTCTTTTAAGAAATTGTTTTCTAGAAACTTTTAATTTTATTTCAGGACTTCTCTGTGATGTCATTCCAAATGTCTTTGGCTTCTCCTTGTTAATTTATAAGGAAGATTTAGTTCTTTAATCCTCTCTTAAGAATGTAGTAAGATTCAGCCATGTCAATCTGGTTCATTGTGTCATGAGACAGTTGACTTGGTTTAATCTGTAAAAAAAAAAAAAATCATAAGAATGTAACACAAATTGGTGCACACACTGGTGCATGCGTTGAGAGCAGGGTTTTAAAAGTGCAAGGTGCAAAAGAAGTGCAAAGGGAATTTTGCACCTGAAGCTCAGTTTGGAAGGAGTACAAATACAAATTTGTAGAGTGCAAAGCCTTGTATTTTGTATTATTTTCTATGAATTTGTACTGTACATATTTGTATCTGTACTCTTTCCAAACTGAGCCTAATGCACAAAGCACAAGGCGAGGTTCATGACTCTCCAAAGTAAGGTTCAAAAATGCCAAAACATTCAAAAGAGTGCACAAATAAAAATATTAAATGTAATATTATTAAAAATATAAACTTAAAATCAAATATAACATAAAACATATTTGAGCATGTAAAACCTTCTATCTCTATATTTTTTCCTAATCGCATTATTTCAAATAGCTAATGTGATGTTAAACATTTTGCATTCCTGAATCCTGATTCTATGGGCTGCCTTTGTACCAACTACCAAGCCCCTTGAGGCAAGCCAAAATAAGTCCATTTTGGGTTTTGCATTCTTAATTCCCACAAAAGAATGATCTTATAATTTTGATTTTTTAAAAATATCTTTTTATTAGGATGAATGAATGAATAGTTGTAAGAATTCATGAATACTAGTGTTGCATCTTTTTCCCGCTTTTGGTGCTGGGTACAAGTTTATCATACACAAATATCTGGAAAATTGTCTTTGGAAAGGGGGGGATCTAGACTGACAGAATGCTCCAGATGTGTGGTGTATAGCACACTTGCAGTCATTATCAAAAAGAATGTATTTAGAAGTTGTGGATTGCTAGTGATAAATTTTTTTCTCCTTTCAGTGCCTGGTATTAGTGTGTCATACACAAACATTTGGAAGATCGTCTTTGGTGGGGTAACATCTGGCCTGACAGAATACTCAAGATTTATGGTGTATGAAAGAGTTATTACCAATAAGATTATATGGTTAGTTATGATCTTAGAATTAATAGAGTTGACCCAAAATGTTGGGTATCACATATTCCTCAAACCCCCACCCATTTTTTTTTTCATGTTTATGGAAAAGGGAGATGTTATGGATATGCTTCAATTCTCAAATAGTTAGTATAGGACTGTCAATTGGTCGGGTCAACTTGACAGACCTGAACCAAATTGATCTTATTATATAGGGTTGGTATCTGTGTTTTGTGTATCGATTATAATAGGGTTGATTCTTGGTTTTGGTTTTGAGTTCTGATTATAATAGGTCTAGGATCAGTTTTTCTTGTTCTGACCTGATTAAGACCTGAATGAACTATGTATTATAATGTAATGCATACCCCCAGAGTTAAAAACCTATTTCTCATGGCTTACATATAATAATGACATGTTAATATGTCTAAAATTGTCATAATATATAAGATACCTAGAGAAAGAGAGAAGCCCTGATCTCCTCTTCTAAATTGGCAAGCAATAAGCAAACTAGAAGCAATCAGCAGTTGCAATCTTGCCGTCATCAAGCTTGCTGATGGTTCAGCACTCTGCACACTGCATTATCTTGGTTTAAATGTTTAGTTCAGCACCTATTTGGAGCTTGGCAAGCCGTGTTGGTAGTGACTAGTGCATCTATCTTATGAGTCAGAACAGTAGCAACAGTGGTTGGCAGTGATCTCTTATCTCTAGCAGTTGCAGTCTGGGTCTTGGTTTTGAGTTTTGAACACTAGAAGCAACTGGCAGATGGCACCTAATAGTTTGGTATTACTGAGTGGTTGTGCCAAGAGAACAAAAAGTGCTCGACCAACATCATAGTCTACAGTCTACACCAATGCAGTTCTGCAATGAAGTTGGGTTCCTTTTTTTGCCCTTTAAGATGGGTCCCTCCTAGGAAATTTCCAACTCCAATATTTTATATGAAAGCATGATAATAACAAGTATGGATCTTGAAAAGGGGTGTTTTGTCATTGCATGGGGATGCATGAGGTAAGCCTGGCCTGGCCCCGGTACAATCCATCACACCCCTAGTTCTGTCCCATGTTATGGTGCTTCTTTGTGGCACAGTTGTCTGTTTCATGTATCATTATAGCATGCATTAGATGTCCTATTCCCTGTGATAGGAATAGAGATCTGTCTTTGCTTTAAGATGTTTCCATGTGAAACCAAACTATTATGTGCCATCTGCCAGTTGTTGGAATGAATGATTTGTAGCCATACATCAGATCTGGACAGTAAGTGCCCTATCATATTCCGTTTTCATTATAATTTATTTATAATCAATAAAAAAAACAAGCAGTAGTCACTAAACCAGGCCTAATCTGGATGATCTCACCCTATAGATCAATCTTATCAACTTCCCTGAGCCAAACAATCAACCTAGAGAGTTGGTTGATTTTTGTCTCTAATGGAATGAGATCTGACATCATAGTTGCATTGGAGCAGTATTTATCTTTTCATGGCCATCCCACTCTTAGTGTTTTTGGGGATTGGGGATGAACTCTTTAGTATATTTCCATGGCATTCAACAAAAAATGCAAGACGGTCTGTTTTCTGATTTAGTATCAAAATTTTACTGTGTGAATCTCTAAGATGCTAACAAATCTCTTAACACCAATAGAATTTTAACAGATCCCAATTTATTTCTAAATACCTGCCAATTATGATTGGGTCTTATCCTGATTAATAATAAGGACTGTTCTAGTTTTGCAAGTAATAAATTCTACAGGATATAGTTTGGGACTGGGTCTATACATTTCTTAATTGGTTCGGGACCGAGTGCATTGAAGACCATCTACAGCATCTGTAGAAAGAAGCAATCTGTTGCAAGCTAAAGGGGCTAGAAGGGCTATGGCTATTACAAAAAGGACCTGGGTTGAAGTAGTAAGAAATGATTTAAGTTCTCATAATTTTACAATGGATATGTAACAGAACAGAATGATGAAACAGGATTGTGTAATGGACCCCATATAGTGGGGATAAGGCTTAGATGATAATGATTGGGGACCTGGTCTACCCTGGCTGAACCAAATCCAACCCTTTGACGGCACTAAGGTGATTCGAAATCATAATTATCCAGTTATTACTCACTAAACATTTTGTCCTTGTTATTCATCAAGAAAAAAAAAAAAACTTTCATCCTTGTTTAACCTTAAATCTCCTCACTAGTTATGCTTTACTTTTCATGAAATCCTTTTGCTAGTTATGCTTCAATCTTGCTTTATTCATGATGCCACCTGATGGTGCACGATCTGGTGCTCCCTGCTGGCGGACAGCTCGGATGCCGGGCTGGTGAGGTCACCTGGGCAAGCTGCAAGAAGACTGTATCAGAGTGCCCACCCTGGGTAAAGCAACCCAGACACTCTGATATTGTTTTCTTGCAGCTCGCCCAGGCGACCTCACCAGCCTGGCGTCTGAGCTGTCCGCCGGCAGGGAGCACCAGATCGCACACCATAACCACCAATTTCTTGATTGAAATTACTCGCCATTTTTTTAATATTATACTAAAGGACAAATCTCAAAAGCCCGATTTAGAACTATCACACTGATCCACTTAAAATTGGAATTTTAGTAGTACATTTTTAGCATTTGTAATTTTGCATCTCTTATACTCGTTTTAAAATTGATGTTTTCTTTCACCAAAATGGGATGTTCTGCATCTTCCGCTCTATCTATTTAATCTTTTTTTCTCTTTCTGGCTACTGGATCATTGATCAATTCTCTTGCTGGTCCTAAATTGATTTCTTCCATTTGTGATATGTATCTGTGTTGTGGCGCAGGTATGCTGATCCAAATAGTGCACAATCCTCATTCTCAATCCTTCTAGGTGATGCTCCTCACCTTGATGGCCAGGTATTGTTGTTACACTTGGTAAACATTATTAATGATGATTCCAGTGCTTTATGCTCCTCAAGTTTTGGCTGACATTCCTCCAACTTCAGTATGCAATATTCGGTAGAGTTACGAAAGGCGATGACACACTGAGAAAGCTTGAGCAACTCCCAACCCGTCGAGAGGGGATCTTTGTAATGGTAAAATTCCCTTATTTTCTTACAAGTGCAACTTTGACTTAATTGGATGATGTGTCATTTAGTCTTTCTGAAGGTTAGATTTTGTTCATACATTTTACCACTTTAATGCATCTATGGCAACTTGTTGCAATCATTTTCTACTACCCATCAGATTACCCTTGTTCTCAGCTACCTCTATATTACATTTGGAACTGGATGGGCCCACTAGGATTCGTGGAGGGGTCCTCCAAGTTGCCTCCTTTCCAAATATGTGAACGGATGACGGGAGTTCTCACAGGTCAAAAGAGTACGTTCAGTTGTATGCTATTTCTCCACCTATATTATCAATTTCCAGGGTCTTCAGTTCTCGGCTATGATGCAAATCTCCTTAATAAATGACTACAAGAAAAAGTACAAGTATAGTTTACTACAAGTCCTGTTTCAAATAAAATACATGGTATAGTGTCATCCATTCATGGGAGCTGGAGTTGTGTCAGTTTGCAGATTTCTTAAATACTTGAGGTGCATCCAAGTATTGACAGATCTTAAATGGCCCGTAATTATTCTTATGAAGGGTTTCTTTCTTTTTTTATGGTAGGAAGTTAGGCTTTAGTTGATACTTGAGAGGATATTGACAAGTTACAATATTTGTCTTTTATTTTCAGCCAACTGAACGGATCACAATTTTGTCAACCTACTTTTACGGTGAGAACTGAGAATCTAACTACTTATAAATTGATACAAAATCTGACCTCTTGTAGCAAGCAAGTCAATGAATTTTTTCTTGACATATGTAGACACCAAGGTAGAGAGTTGCGAAGCAGAGAGGTCAATACTGAAAAGAAGGCTCATTGCTTCTGCCATCGAAATTGAGAAACAGGTAAAAAGTACAATCCCCTTCCTTGACTTAAACCATTGAAAAGAAAAATATACTCTAAGCAAATTGCTTATGGTGTTAATTTGCAGAGAATGAAATGTTTCCCGTGAATCAGAAGCAAGATGGCCTTTTAGGCTTTAGCGAATGTTTTGCAAAGATATATTCCAGTATGGGGTGGAAGAACGTTAGCTAAAAACAGAATTGTATATGATGATTCCATTAAGAAAGAGAGTGTTCTCTTGAAGAAAACAGCTCTAATACACCAAAATGAAAACTACGAAAATCCACTAGCTAATAAAACGGACGGTTTAATCCCTCATTGCAGGCCAATGAGTCGATTGGTGATGTTACGCTGAAAGCAAAAAGAGCCACATCTATAAATCTACTACTGCTCAACTATGGGACTAGTACTCCTCTCCCTCATCTTCATCGTCCCCTTCTCCAGATTCAGCACCAACTTCCTCGTAATCCTTTTCCAAAGCGGCAAGATCCTCACGGGCTTCTGAGAATTCTCCTTCTTCCATACCTTCACCAACATACCAATGTACGAAAGCACGCTTGGCATACATGAGATCAAACTTGTGATCAATTCTTGAGAACACCTCAGCAACACTGGTTGAGTTTGATATCATGCACACAGCCCGTTGAACCTTGGCCAAGTCTCCACCAGGGACAACCGTTGGTGGTTGGTAATTGATTCCACACTTGAAGCCAGTTGGGCACCAATCTACAAACTGGATTGTCCTCTTTGTCTTGATTGTGGCAACTGCTGCATTCACGTCCTTTGGCACCACATCGCCTCTGTACATTAAACAGCAGGCCATGTACTTACCATGGCGGGGATCACATTTTGCCATCATGGATGATGGCTCAAACGCACTGTTGGTGATCTCTGCAACCGAGAGTTGCTCATGATATGCCTTCTCTGCGGATATAACGGGGGCATAGGAAGAGAGCATGAAGTGGATACGGGGATACGGAACCAAATTAGTCTGGAACTCTGTAACATCCACGTTGAGAGCTCCATCAAAACGAAGAGATGCTGTCAGCGAGGAAATAACCTACAAGAAGGGTACGCGGTTAGGCTAAAATCTAGAACTATGTCACCAGACGACACCCAAACTGATCAACATACACACCTGAGAGACCAGCCTGTTGAGATTGGTGTAGGTTGGCCTTTCAATGTCCAATGATCTGCGGCAGATGTCATAGATAGCTTCGTTGTCAAGGAGTACAGACACATCGGTGTGCTCCAGAAGAGAGTGAGTGGACAGGACGCTGTTGTAAGGCTCAACAACAGAGGTTGAAACCTGAGGAGATGGGTACACTGTAAAACCAAGCTTTGATTTCTTCCCGTAATCAACCGAGAGTCTTTCAAGCAATAGGGATCCAAGACCCGAGCCAGTGCCACCACCTACGGCGTGGAAAACAAGGAAGCCTTGAAGTCCCGTGCAGTTGTCAGCCAACTTTCTGATACGATCTAGGCACAGATCAACGATTTCTTTCCCAACTGTGATGGAAAAAACGGACACCAAATGTATGTAGTTATGTATAAATGTGAATCTGACAAGGGTATGTTAGTAAGAAAACGAAAGGAAAAGGAGGGGGGCTTATACTTGTATAATGGCCTCTAGCAAAGTTATTGGCGGCATCTTCTTTTCCACTGATGAGCTGCTCGGGGTGGAAGAGTTGGCGATAGGCACCAGTTCGCACTTCATCAATAACAGTGGGTTCAAGATCCAAGAAGACAGCACGAGGAACGTGCTTCCCTGCGCCAGTCTCACTGAAAAATGTGTTGAAGGCATCATCCCCTCCTCCAACGGTTTTGCCACTGGGCATTTGTCCATCAGGCTACAAGAGAAGGCGAAAAATAAATAACAGCATACATTTTGAGAGAGATAGGAATGTATTAAAGGAAAAGGGGGTAACTTACCTGGATACCGTGTTCAAGGCAGTAAAGCTCCCAGCAGGCATTTCCGACCTGGATTCCGGCCTGCCCAATGTGGACGGAAATGCACTCCCTCATTTTCCTGTTTTGCTGTGCAAAGATAGAAAAATAAAAGAAAGAGAAAAGAGAGAGCGGTAAGCTGGTAGAAGAAAGTAGGGTTTGCGGTCCAGGGGAGTGTTGAAGTAAGAGGTTGGTGTGGTGAAACCGTGAAAGCTTGCCTTTTAAAATTTAAAAAGACCGACGATGTTACTGGGGGGCTCGGTGTGTTTGAATTTTAAATTACATGCCAGTGGGATCCAGCTGGCTGGCTTTGACCGTTTGTTTTTTCATTAATTTGAATTTCGAATCTTAGTCCGCGATTACGATGAGGTGGTCACATTTTAAGTTTGGTTTAATCAAACTAATGGGTGGGCTCTGAGAGATTACATCTGAGCCCCACGAACGCTCCACATGCACATCTCAGCGTTCATTGGGAACATCTCCCCAAGTTCTCACTGAGAGAGATGCTCCCAAAATACACGATGGGATATGTCGTGGGCCGTTTGTGGGGTGCAGATGTGAATTCGTGTTCTGAGTGTTTAAAAGTTCATGCGGTATTATACCTTCCGGCATCATAGAAAATGCCCTAATTGGCTAAATGCTAATACTATATGCCATATATTGGCCTTGACCGTTGGTGGAGACTGTGGAGTTCACCTCCAATACGCAAGTTTAAAGCATCAATATATGGTATGGCATAATGGCATTGCATGGTGTATATCTTATCGGAATCAAAGATATAAGGGTCCATTTGATTTAGATAGGAATTAGAATGAAAATTAGAATTAGCTGGAATGGGATTTCATTTCAAAGAGGGAGAGGAATGTCATTCCATCAACAATGAGAATAAGACTCCAATTCCAGGAGTTCAAATCTGTGCCCCATGGCCTGGCACCCTAAAAACGCCCCACACAATGAAAGCCAGCCAAGTGACCTCTCACATGCATTCCCTCTTCAGTGTGTGCAGAGCCGTTAGCTCCCAATTCACCCAAAATGAAAATTTATCCTTATTCCCGCTCATGCTCTATAAGACTCTCGACTTGCATTGTGGAACTCGATCGCCCATACTCTCTCTCTCTCTCTCTCTCCCCGAGTGGTTAAAGATACAAGATACATATTAAACTTCAAAATACTATTAATTAATTCTCCATTCATCATGTTAAACAACAATCTCATGAAGAAATTGATAGCTCTGTTCATGAATTCATGTTTCCGTTCACCTCTCGGCAGGGATCTCTTTGACAATTCGTTTATAGAATTTAAAACATCAAGTTTAGAAAATTGTGAACAAAATATTAGTATATTACCAAACGAAAAAGCTAAAGAGGACGAACCCTTAAGGCTGTGTTTGGCAACAATGCAAATGGAGTGTAAATCCTGATTCAGGGTAAATTTGCACTCTAGTTCACTTTTGCTTGTGTTTGGCAACATTACATTTATGCATTGACAAATGACAAACCATTGCATATTTACATTGACAATATGATGTAAAAGTAAATCAATAAAAAAGAAGTAAATTTGCATTCAAGTGGGCTTTTGATAAAAAAAAAAAAAAAACATATGCTTTATTGGAATTCATGTTTGCATCTATTATAGCTAAAAGTCTGTTTGGTAAGAAAGTAAATTTGTCAGTGCAAAACTAACCCAATTTTACAATTTATATGAACCGTTTTACACTCTACGTATTTGCATTCACACTTATTTGCATTATTTCCAAACACAACATAAATTAGTTGGATGGAGAGTTTAAGTTTATCAAAACTATGATAAAAAGATTCTAAAAATACCCATCTTCCAAATTCAAAGAGGGAACAATCGGAGAAAACATCACAGAAAAAACAACCAAACCAACTTTATAGGGTTTTTAGGAAAGAAATGAGAGAACCACTGATATTTAGCCTCCATACAGTGAGAAATATGTACGAAAAGTGTGGAATAGAAAAAATGAAAATAAGAGAAGGAAAAATGTCTGAAAGGAGATAAATAGGAATTCATTTGAAGTTCAATATAGAACACTCGGGACTGTAAAACCCACAATAAATCTATATAAAAATAAATACAAAAACTTACTGAAGAAAATGATAAAATATGACAAAATGATAACTCACTAACTCACAGCAAAAACATGCAAAATGGGTTCAAAGAAACTTAGAAAGCAAATTACAGGTTTATATCAAAGTAGCACCGAAAGAGTTCTTGAAAGGTTGATCAAGTTTCTAACGTTGTACAAACGGGCGAGTTGCATGCATAAGTTTTTTGCATTGTAGAGCAATGACTGAAGCGTGGTGAGAGTGAAAAGGTGGATTCGAGCCAAGCCAAGATGAATAGTATGAGGCTAAGCTCAGCTTGTCAAGGTAGTACAAGGTTCGAGCTTGATTCGAGTAAAAAACTCATAAGTTTGAGCTCAGCTCATCTTGAGCTAGATTTGAGAAAAAATGTTTTATAAAAATAAAAAATTATATATAAAAATATTTTTTATTTGATATTTAAAAAATTAAGAATTATAATATTTTTATTATATATTATTTTCTATAATTATAGAGCCTCACGAGCTGAGCTCTATTAGGCTCGAGCTCGACTCGTTTATTAATCGAGCCTATAAATTGGGCTCGAGCTCGACTCGAAGCTCAGTTGAAACCGATCCGAGCGAACTCAAGTAGCTCGTGAAGAGCTCGACTCGTGGCCCCCTAGGAGTCAGACTGGTAATACGTGTAGGAGGTGAAATGTGGAGTGTAAGTTTAGTTGTCTGGCATTGGAGAGCAAGTGTGGAATCCAAGTTTGGTTCTCAACTAAAATGAGATGACAGATAACAGAGTCGAGAGAGAAGCGGGAATGAGATTTTTGGGAGCTAACAGAGTGAATAAACGTTCATCCCGTAGTTCCGCACGCATCAAGGCAAGTGCAGGAGCAGGAGGACACTTGGCAGAGACCAGATATGCTCCTCACACATGGGTGCCTCACACCGACCTCACACGCACATCCTACCAAGCATTGGGAACATCTCCCATACTTATAAGTTGTTATTCACGGGAGATGCTCCCAATGCACGATGGATGTGCCTGCGAAGTGCCCATGTGTGAGGAGCAGATCTCGTTCCCACTTGGCAGGCTTTCATTGTGTGGGGCGTTTTTGAGGCACGAGGCAGTGGGGTGCATATTTGAACTCCAATTCCACCCAACAACAGTTTTATTTCAATTTTGATTCTAGACCCTTATCTCTATGAATCAAAAAGGGTTATAAATATTGATGGCCCCTTCATTTTCCTTTTGGTCATTATTTATCTGGTTAAGTATATTTATTTATGTTTTTGTTTCACAAGTAAATAAGATAATGACCTTTTAACAAAAAAGTTATTATTAAAAGGAGCAATTTTATCTCATTATGTTATGTGTTAGCAAATTTCTTCCAAATGTAAAAGATGTGAAAAAAGTATTTACCCATTTTGAAGATGGGTATCATTTATTTGGGTAAGTGATAGTCAAGGAAAATAATTTTACCATGGGCTAATCAACTTTACCCATCAAAATCCGGAATACAAATGGACCTCTGAGTCTTGGGTTTCTATAGTTTCACATTTAGAAATCATTCTCCTTACTATACTGTTTTCTCCATTACTATTTATATTTTCTCTTATTTCTTTATTTTTTTTCTCTTGTTTCTATAAAGTAGAAACACTATCTCTTTAATGCTACCCAAAAAAGAATTGGAAACCTAACTTGAAATAACCCCAAAGATGCCAAATTAACCTCCTCCAAAGGGTGGAGCCAAGGTGAACGGAGCCAAATATCAAACTATTTGAGCTTGGTTCAACAAAAAAGCATAATGCCCTAGTTTTGGGCTCAAGCTCAATTCAAGCTAGAAATACTAGCTTGAAATCAACTTGCCTCAAAAGTTCATAACTTTGAGTTTGGCCTTGCTCAATCTCAATAGTGTGCCAAGCCTACTCAAACTTGATTTCAAACTCAACCTTATGCTTGCCATGCTTGTTTAACCAATAATAACTTTTTTAAGTTTTCATTGTTTTATTTTGTTTCTTACTGTATTATATAAAAAATTGCAAATATATATAAGCTTAATTAGGCTTGCAAGTTTCATGAGTCGAACCCAACTTAATTAGTAATAAAGCCTCTCGAGGTCAGCTTGAAACTCGATTTGGACCAAGTCAAATCCACCTCTCTCTATCTCTCTATGAATAGTAAAATGGTTAAATAGTAAAAAATGAATAAATGGATAAAAGGAATATGCATTGTTTAAACAATTTAAAATAGATTACCAAAATGACTATATAATTAACCTAATTAACTAAAAATAATTAAGTTAGCTTAATAATAGGAATGAGAATAATTAAACCATAAAATTGGATATTAATTAAAAATAATACAATAATTAATAAAATTGTTAAAAAATACAATGACAAATCTATATTAAGATGCTAAATAGAGGAAATTAGTGCATTGAATTCCGGCCAAGTGTGTAGGTGATATTTGATCTCAATTGTTAGGGTAAAAAAAGGGTTATAGTCAAATTAGATCTCAATGAGGATGCAATTAATTTAAGGCCCATTTGGTGCATCTTTCCGCGCAATCTTTTGGCTGTTTACAAGTTGGCCAGGCTGATTTTCGGTCTATTTTTGTTTGGTTCATGGAAGATCTAGTCACTAAAAGCCGGAGTGCCGAAAAGACGCGAAAAACCCATTTTGGGCTGATTTCAAAAAGCTCCAAATGAAGCTTTTTGCATCTTTTGCATTTTATTCTTGCGCGGAAAGACATGGAAAGACGCATGGAAAGACGTGATACTGCCAAATTAGCTTCGAGCTGCTCAAATCTTCATGCAAAAGCTCAATGCATCTTTTGACTGTTAAAACTACTAGAAGATCTTCCCAAAAAGACGCACCAAACAAGCTCTTATTCATTGAGGTTTTCAGGTTTTGGTTCTTGGCTTCAACATCAAACCATTCTTTTTTTTTTTTTTTTGAACTGCCCATAGGCTTCATATTTCATTCGATCAAGAAATTGATACAAAAAATGTCGAAAAGGCCAATCAGAAAAACCCATAAACAATTTCTCAAGAGAACGGAATATAGAACTGTATGAAGGAGAACATAAAGAATTTCTACAACCAAATAAAGGTGAATAAACATCACCAACAGAAGTAGATAAACACATCTTCAATCCACCACATACGGCGAGTGAATCTGCTAGTAGAATTCCAAACAACTGCCATCGACAGAAAAACTACGAAAGAAACTCACCTTAAACAACATATGTCAAAGAATTGCGAATAGATTCAAACCACAAACATAGAACAAAACCTTGAGAAAACTCAAGAGGAAGCCTCGAGAAAAACTCGAAAGGAAGGCTCTCTCAAAACAGAGAGAGGGAGAGAAGGAGAGAAACCAGAAGGAGGAAGGGGAAGGAGAGCCCAGATGAACGGCTTCCTTCAGGCCCTAAAGAAAACCCTTTGAGAGTGCCTCTAACGAAAACCCTAGAGCTCTCTCTTAGGGAGTGGAAAACCCTATTAAGTAGGTGAAATTAGGTCTTGTTAAGAGAGAGAGAGACATCAAACCATTCAAATCCAAGATCTTTTAACACTAATTATAAAACAAGGTTCAAGAACATAAGGAAGACATAAAAACTACGATCCTAAGTTGAAAAATGTTACGTTGTTCCACACAAGGTTCAAAGTATCGATACAATACGCCCGATATGGGGTGTATCGTATCGTATCTTTTAGCATACGATACAAGATATGGTATGAAATCGGAAATGTCGTATCTTTTCGCCTGTATCGGTACCGTATCGATATGATACGAGGTCGTATCGGATGATACGGCGCTAAAACGATACGAGCGGAAATATAATTCTTCAAACTTAGGAGCCCTCCCAAACAACTCCAAACCTCTCTTATACTTGTCTACACTGCTAGATCTACAAAAAAAAAACATATAAAACACATCAAACTTGAAGATTTGGGAAGATTTTTGAGGTCTTGGAAAATATTGCGAAAACATGTGAGTTTTCCAAATTTTTTCATCTAATCTCTTTGATTTGTTGTTTCTTTCTTGTTTAAATGCTTGAAAGTGCTCTAAACCTACCTGATCTGCATTTCCCAATCACTTTTTTTTTTATTGTATGTGTAGATCTATGGATTTTTATGAAGAAATATGGAAAAATAAAAATAAAGAAAAAAATAAAAAAAAATGTTTATTTTTTATTTGAATGTAAGCACTTAATATGTTAGAAACCTATGGTGATCTACCATATCCATGTAATATTTGAAATTTTCTATGTAATATTTATTTTTTTTGAAATTTTCGAAAATAAAATATAAATATTATTTAATTATTTTTATTATTTTTTGTCCATAAACACTGAATATATTGTATATATATGGCTGATATATCATATCCATAAATCATTTGGCATTTTGGCATTTATTCTTTAAATATATGATTTTTTTTTGAATTGTTTTGTAATTTTCAGAATTAAAAATAAATATTAATTAATTAATTTTTAATATGATTTGTCCATAAAAACTGAACATATTCTCAATATATGCCTGATCTATTATATCCATAGATTATTTGGCATTTATCATTAAAATATGGTTTTTTTGAATTTTCTTTCGTAATTTTCAGAATTAAAAATAAATATTAATTAATTATTTTTTAATATGATTTGTCCATAAACACTGAAAATATTCTTAATATATGCCTGATCTATCATATCCATAGATTATTTGACATTTATCATTCAAATATGATTTTTTTTATTTTTCTTTTGTAATTTTCAGAATTAAAAATAAATATTAATTAATTATTTTTTAATATGATTTGTCCATAAACGTTGAAAATATTCTTAATATATGGCTGATATATCATATCCATAGATTATTTGACATTTATCATTCAAATATAATTTTTTTTGAATTTTCTTTTGTAATTTTCAGAATTAAAAATAAATATTAATTAATTGTTTTTTAATATGATTTTTCCATAAGCACTGAAAATATTCTTAATATATGGCTGATCTATCATATCCATAGATTATTTGACATTTATCATTCAAATAAGATTTTTTTTTGAATTTTTTTGTAATTTTCAGAATTAAAAATAAATATTAATTAATTAATTTTTAATATGATTTGTCCATAAAAACTGAATACATTCTTAATATATGGATAATTTATCATTTCCATAGATCATTTGGTTTCTTTATTTAAATTTGAATAATAATTTGGAAATGTGGATTATGAATAAATATGACATTTATATTGAATAAATATGAATATGATTATGAAGTGTTTTCTAATTTATTTTTATGGTTTACGTGAATTATAAAGTGCTCTCTGGTCTCTACCGAGTTTCGATATGGCACCTAAAAGGGAAGAAGACCCAAATATTGGATGGAGATATGATACTAGAATAAATAATAATAGACTCCATACCAAATGTAATTTTTGTGGGCAAATTATGAAAGGTGGTGGTGTAACTCGTCTTAAACATCACTTGGCTAGAGGGTGTCCGAATGTTTCTAATTGTCCAAAGTGCCCAATGGAAATTTTCAAGGCAATGAAAGAACATTTCAAAGAACAGGAGATGTTGAAGAAACAAAAACAAAGAGAGAAAAAAATGATAGGAAGAACATTAAGGCCCAAAGGGGATGATGAGGATGAGGAAGAAAAAGATGATGATGATGATGAAGAAATGTTTGAATATGTTAACATTGATGATGATGATGCAAAGCAAAGGGCATTTAATATGGATAGACATGCATCATGAGCTTCTCAATGGGAATAAGAACAATTACAAAGATTCCATAGCATTAGACCCCAATTTAGAGAATCACAACATCAATGGGGGGGTTCTTCACAACCACAATTATCTAGAAGCAAGAGTAGTATCTTTTGAGCAAAAACTTGGAAAGAAGCATTTAACATATTTAAGCCCTCCAAGTCCAAAAAATCCTCAAAAAGTGGCGCTCCTAATATAAAAGAGATGGATAGATTTTTGTATAGAGACAAAGATGCTGGGCAAAAAAAAAAATTAAGGAGTATTATGACCATGGGTTTGGAAATGGTGCTAGAAGAGCTGTCTTAAAGTTTTTTTCTATACAATCATATCCCTGCAAATGCAACAACCTCTCCATATTATAAAATCATAATAGATGAAATTGCAAAAGCAAGAAAAGGTGTATAGGGGCCTATACCTTATGAAATTATGGGGAGGTTCTTAGATGAGGAAGTTGAAGAGTTGAAAAGCCATTTCAAAATATTCTTCCAAAAAGCTTAAATATATGGGCTCACTATTATGTGTGATGGTTGGACAGGACCAAATAGATTGTCAATCATCAATTTTATAGTGTATTGTAATGGGTAAACAATGTTTCATAAATCTATTGATGCATCTAGTAATCGATATAATGCACATTATTTGTTTGATTTGATGAATGCAATGGTTGATGAAGTTGGTGCAGAAAATGTTGTGCAAGTTGTGACTGATAATGGAAGTGCTTATAAAACAGCTGGTAGAATGTTAAAACAAAAAAGAAAGCACTTGTATTGGACACCGTGTGCAACTCATTGCCTTGATTTAATGTTAGAAGACATTGCTAAACTTTCTATGGTGTCCAAAGTGATTGAAAGGGGGAAAACGACTACCAATTTCATTTATAATCACTCAATTGTTCTCAACTTGATGAGGAGCTTCACAAACAATAGAGAATTAATACGTCCAAGGCCAACTCGTTTGCTATTCACTATATTACTCTTGAAAGTCTAAATTCTCAAAAGACAGCATTGAAATGCATGATTGACTCAGATGAATGGAAATCACTACCACAAGCAAGAACAAAAAGGGGAGAAAAAGTTGAGAAAATTATCAATGACAACAACTTTTGAAAATTAGTTTAACAATATGCTTTGATGACTGAGCCCCTTGTAAAAATGCTTCGAATTGTTGATGGTGAAAAAAGAGCAACAATGAGAATTGTATATGAGGCAATGCGTAGAATGAAAAAGATGATTGAATATCCAAATTCAAATAAACACATCCTGGACATTATAAACAAGAGATGGAATGCACAACTCGTTCACCATTTACATAAAGCAGGTATTTTTTACTCTATTTAATTATATCATTAATTTCCAATATTTTATATTTTTATGCTAATTGCTAAATGAGTTTTTAAGATGCCAATTAACAATGTTATTGTTTTCTTAAATTTCAATATATTATTTAAATCCAACTTTTCAATATGATTATGATCTTGCTATGAATGATGATTTATTGTCATATTTGAAAAAAGTCATTACAAGGCTGGAGTCAGATGAAACCAGAGCTGCCCTTGCCTTACAAGAGGTAAAGTGTAAATGATTGTGTAAGTTGATAAACTGGACACTTAATGAGACTCGTGTTAATTTAGAATGTTCACAGCCAATGGGTCGGTCTGGGGAGACCTATCCTGACAAGGCTGACACTGTGGTGCCACCAAGTCGGTTGGGGTGGCCTGTCTCAGCTGCTAGGGTGAGACCCTAGGCACATACAGTGTAGGATTAATTGAATCTTTGAATTGGACCAGATTTCCAGTATTGCCCTAGACCTTGGAGATTGATGGGCAAAACTGGAAAGTTACACCCGACCCCTAGACTCGATTATGATACTGCACTAGGTGTCGGATTGGGCTATCTTTGATGTACCAATCAGTGAGATCCTTAGCGGGGGTCAAAACCTGGGTATGTTGGGATAGTTCGAGAATTCATCTGAGTGGGTGATCATAGTGACAGGATCAGCCCCTTTGTCGGACAATGGTAATGATCGGGGATGCACTCTCACTGATGGAAACCAAGACTGCCGGCAGCCGATTTCAACCGTTGAGATTTGTTTTGCAAAATATATTTTATATAAGATATAAAAGTGTATATATTATGGTTTCTAAAATGTTTGCAAGAAGGTTTTAATTTCCGGGATCCATATAAGTGGAGAGTGCAACACTGTTCCTTGCAGCCGAGGGAGAGGTCCTCTCTTGTCGGGCAGTGTATGATCATTATGGGCTGAGAGGTTAAGTGTAAGACCATTGAGGATAACACCTGATGGGCTAATCTTGCATCTGCCCACAGTCCCTGGGTGTTATAAGGTGGCTTGGCCCAGGGACCACTTAGTGTAAGTGTTGGGCCCATAGAGCCCATTTGATGGGTTTTCAGGGGGTACACTGTCTTCAGCAGTGCATTCGGCCAAGCCTTGTAACAAAGGCTGGGCTGAACCCATGTGGCTGATGTGTAGATCAATGCTTGGGTCCCACGCCATACAAGGAAGCCCAACTGGGCAGCAGTTTGGAAGGCTTTTTGAGTACATAACCTTAAATGGGCCTTAAGCCCATTTCGAACTGGGCTGATTTGATCAGTCATTTAAATGAGATTTAGATCTAAATGAGATTTGATTCTGAAGTGGGTCAGCTAAAAGGATTGGGCTTAGACCCTATCCACTCAAAGAGTTCAAGATCTAAATGAGATTTAGATATGGAAACCTCCTAATTATATTAGGAGATAGCTGATCTGATCTGTAGATAAGATAAGGATTATCCCTTATCACTAAGGGACTTCTAACCCAAATATGATTTGGATTAGCAACTCCTAATCTGATTAGGACTGATCCCTTTGAGATTATAAAAGGGGAAGGGGGCGGCAGCCTTTTATTTTTATAATGATCAATAGCATTCTTCTCTTTGAAGAAAGAGAGATTGAGAGATTTCCTGCATACTACGAATTCTCTCCTGCCACCACCTTCCTGCCATTGCCATTCCTTCAGTTCGATCTCCAGTTCTTGGGAGCAATCAAGATTTGATCTTGATCTCAATCTTTTGGGAAAAGATTGGTTGGTGCTGTACTCACAAGCCGTCCAGTTAATTCTTGCGAAGGGTCAAATTCTTTTGAAGAACATTGTTGATTCTGCTCCATCCTTCACTGCGCCATCTTCAGTGGGAGCAGATTTTGGATCCTTCCTTGGGCGTGAACACCTCCATTGGGAGATAGTATTTCTCTGTATCAGGTATAATCCTCTCCCACTCCTTTTGGTTCAGATTTGGTTCAGTTTATGGTTCAAGATTGATCCTTGAAAATATGATTTTCTAAATAGGGAATACGATTCCCAATTGAAGGGAGAGATAAATTTTTGAAATTCGCCCCTTATTCCGCAATCTTTGGGCGTCCATAGGATGGATCTCTCATCCCTTCATTACAAGAGGTAAAGTGTAAATGATTGTGTAAGTTGATAAATTATATAATAAATATATTTTGATAATATGATACTAATATCTGTTGTTTTTAATTTAGCCAAAAATATTCTGTGAAGCATTAAATGGCTTTGCAGATCCTGTGGCCATTAAAGAAAGAACAAGAATTGACCCAGGTAAATTAAAATTTTAATATATTCATGATTTGTCTATTCTTGAATGTTAATTATCAAATTGTTAACTAATTAATTTTTTTTAATATTATACATTTTATACTTATAATAAAATGTATATATATATATATATATATAATATTGTTTTTTCAGCTGGATGGTGGTTGATTTATGGCCAAGATGCCCCACATCTTCGTAAAATAGCAATAAGGATATTATCACAAACGGCTTCTTCTAGTGGTTGTGAACGAAATTAGAGTACCTTCGGCATTATTCATACAAAGCAGAGGAATCGTCTATCCTATGACACTTTGGAGAAATTGGTATTTGTCCACTATAACATGAGACTGAGAGTTAGACATCTCATTAGAGATAGAAGGCATCCGGAAGGTTACTTCAACTCAATTGAACCAGGTAATCCTCCAAGACCTGATCCTATATTGTAAATCAAATGGGGATAAATGTTGATGATTGGGTTAGAGAATAGACAGGCAATAGTGGGACTGGTAATGGGAATGAGTCTACTGATGGTGGCGATGATGGTGATGGTGGTGAATATGATAGAGGTGGCTATGATAGAACATGTGGTCGCAATGAAGGCGATGCTACTAGTAGTTTTGTCAAATATATACCACCTATGGATGATTCAATGCCACTTAGTCAAGAACAATACCGTTCAAGTCGCAAAGACATGCAATTAATGGATAGTTCCAGTTATGGTTCTTATGGTTATGGAACATCAAATGAATGGAACCAACATTATGGAAGATCCATGGAAAGTAATGAGATGATGCCTGGATTAAATAGGATGAGTTTGAGTTCAACTTGTAATTATGGCTACAACTCTTCTCAGTATGGATATGAATCATATGACACGGGTCATACAACTACAACCCCTAAAACTACAATGAGTTCTTGGCTTTTTGGTGGTTTTGCTGAAGGATATGGATCAAACTATCAATACTCAACCTTGTTATCAACAATGCTGTATTAGGGAGCAATTTGAGCATTTTAGACAGATATATACAACATCATACATTAATAGAATGAGTTGGGGTGAATATTGTTCTTTAGTTAGAGATCAATACAATGTAGATATAAGCAATTATGAGCCTACAAGAAACTCCCTATAGTACTAAATTACTGCTTGTCATCACATGATTTCAGGTATATAAGTAAATAATTTATCAAATAATTAATTTTTATTATGATTTTAATATTTATTTATTAATTATTTTTCAATTATATGTTATATAGGTTATTCACGGACACCATCATTCATGAAGGTACGCTTTACACTTTTATTACTAGATGTTTTTTCTTTCATTTTAGACAATATTTTGTGTTGAATTAGGTTGTATGTGTTGAGTTGAATTATTAAATATTGATGTGATTATAATTTTAATAAACATTGTTTAGATGTTTCACATATGTTGAGTACTTGAGTATGATGTGGTTCCTTATAAATTCTATTAAAATTTATTAATTTAATGTATATATCTTATTAAAGCCTCATATTTAGTGTTATTTGTGTATTTTTATGTTATATTGAAGTTTTTATAGTGTTTCTATGCGTATCTTAATTTTTCTCCGATATGCATGCGTATTTCGATACGTATCTTAAAATTGTCTTCCCGATACGCTAAGCATATCCGATACTTTGAACCTTGGTTCCACATAAAACAATAAAAGAAACAAAAAAAAAACATTTCATAACCATTATTTTTGTTTTGGAAAAATCTATGATACTGTTAAGACATGATACCAAAATGTGTTTGACCAATCAAAACTCAAATTATGATTAAAACTGAATTGGTTGATTGCACTTATATGATACCAGTTGATTGGTTATAAACCCTTTTGTTTTCCTGATAAATGAATCACCTATAGAATGCATTGTAACCAAACACCATTTATAGCTTACTTTATATTGCTCGCTAATCGCTCAAACCATTTTTATCCATCTCCATTATCACAAAGGCCTAAGGTTCGGATTGATTAGAGACAAAATGGAGACGGGATCTTCTCCTCACAAATGGGCGCCTCACATGCATATCTATTGTGCATTAGGAACATCTCTTGTGAATAGTAATTAGGGAGATTGACCAATCAACCCATATCAGAATTTTATAGCCCCATAGTGTAGGGGGAATGCATCCTGACCGTGAATTGATGCCAAATTCACGGGCAGTATGTGGTTTATAGGGGGGAAAGGGCTAATAGTTGGGGGGGCTAGAATTCAGAATTCTGCATCAAGTGTATCCGTACTTCTCCGTATTAATTAATAAGTACGAAAGGTATTCCCAATGCATGGTAATATGTGCGTGTGAGGCGCCATGTGTGAAGAACAGATCCGGTCATACCTCCGGAATGGGCAACCTATCGCATAAGGTATGGGTCTTACATAAGCCCGTGTGCACGGAATACTGCCCCGGTGGGCTCGGCAACGTATCACGATTGAACACGATAATATTCTGTAGGCAAAAGTGATGATGGACAATTTGGATGGGCTATCGTCAATTGCAAGACAAAGTTTAACAAGAAAAATATTAGAATACCATCGACATTAGATTCACTGTAACAGTGGAGACCTTAGATCTCTGCCCCTTCAATGGTAGAGAGAACCAGACCGAATCACACAGTCGAGGCAGCATCAATGGAGATTTCCTAAGGCTTCCGGGTCTCCGCATTTGGTCGTATTTTCTTACCATATATGGGTTGAAGTTGCAGAAATCAGATGCATTATTTCCTTGGCAGAGGCAAGAGGAAAAAGGAATAGAGCATCCTTTTTCATTCGCGTGTGGACAAAAATCATATGCATTATTTGAACAAAATGACCCACGAGGTCTCCAATGTTCGATATCTCCCTCTCACTCCTCGCTCCTTCTATCCTTCTCTTTTGCTAAATACAATAGTATTTAGTATTCTGTTTAATGTCTTGGTCAAAAACAATATGCTCTCTATTTTATCTACCTCGGCTTCCTCGTGTGCTTATCATCCTACGTAGGTTAGCACCTCTCCACCTCTCTTTCTCACTTTGTCTCTCTTTTGCTTCCAAACTGTTGGTTTGGTTTCTTTATTTTGGTTAAAGTTCGCGCAGACCTTTATCACCGTCTAGTGATCACGTCATAGTAGGGTTTTGTGTTGTTGGGAGACTTGTTTCGCCCCATTTGTATCAGATTCCATCGGCACGTGGTCTATCATAGGGGTGTTGATTATATGGTTCAAACCGTAAAACCGAATGGAATTAAACTGAATTTACAGTTTGATTCGATTTATACCTATTAACGGTTTGAGTCGGTTTGAGAATTTTCTAGGTTGTGATTTGTGGTTTCGGTTTGGTTTATTGAATTTTATAAATTGAACTAAATTGTAAACCGAAATTTTATATACATATATATATAATATAATATAAATATTATATATAATATATATAAATGGAATGCATAAAATTATAAATATATAATGAACTCTTTATTTTATAATAAAATAATAAATAAAAGTTTTAAGTTTTAATTTTTAAGGGAGTTATTTGGGTTTTCTAATTGGGTCAAGCCCAAAAGAACCATAGAATGATCCAAAGTCCCCAAATTGTATTAGAAACGCACCAAACCGTAATAAAATAGTTTGGTTCGGTTTAGAAATTAGTTTGGTTCGGTTTAGAAATTTCTCAAATCATAATTTACTAGTTTGGCTTGAGATCTTCTCCAAACTGCACTGAACCGGACTGTGAATACCCCTACTCTATCATCGATGTCCAGTTCAATGGCACATACAAATGAAAAAGGGAAAAATCCATGATTAGTACTTGTACTTTGGGCCTAGTGCCACTTTAGTCCCTGAACTTTAAAGTGTGACAATTCAATATTCAAACTTTTAAAACGTGTCAATCCAATACTTGCATTGGTTAACACATCATTAAGTGGCATTTGAAAATATACAAATACCCTTCAAGTGTCATCTAATTCTCTTTATCAATTTATCTAAACATTGACAAAAAAATGAACAGTCCCAAATCCCTGCCTCTTTTATTCAAGAAAGTTGGGGTCGTGTCTTAGTGGGCATTTCGATGACCCCAACTTTCTTGAATAGAAGAGGCAAGGATTTGGGACTGTTCATTTTTTATCAATGTTTGAATGGTTGATAAAGAAAATTAAATGACACTCAAAGAGCATTTGTGTCTTTTCAAATGCCACTTAGTGGCTACTTAATGGTAGATACTAAATTGGCACATTTTGAAAGTTTGGGTATTGAATTGTCACGTTTTAAAGTTTAGGGACCAAAGTGGCACTAGGCCCAAAGTACATGGTACTAATCGGGAATTTTCTCAACGAAAAACTATGTCTAAACTTAATTTGGAAACAACACAAATATAAATATCCACAATATAAACCCCTTTTATATTGTATTTTTAAATCTCAGATTTGTACTGTGTATTTCTAATCTTCCAAAACTAAAACCGATTCAAAAGAGAACAACACAGAAGATAAATTTGCAGGATACAATGTAATTGAGTCCCCATTTACTCCTCACAGAATGCACCTCTCACTGATCTCATAGCACTTGGCAGCCGCACATTAGAAATATCTCCAGTACTTGTATATTGTCATTCATGGGGGAGATATTCCTAATGCATGACTGCAACATGCTGTGAGACACACTCTCTATGAGGAGTAAATCTAAATTCAGTGTGAATTAGTTGATTGTCTTTTGTTGATAGACAATTAGGGAGGAAGAAATTACATGATCTTTTACTACATTATTTACTAATTTGGAGCCAATGCCATGGCTTTATGAAATCTCCCTCATGATTTTGATTAATTTGTTTTTGTTCTTCTAACATATTTTGGTCCGTTTCTCTATTAATTATTTGGGTTAAATACTTAAAGTACCCTTAGGGCTTAGAAAATGGGCAAAAACTTATCATACTATTTGAAAAATTACTTACAGTACCCCCAAGCTTTCTGACAATGGACATCGTTAAATACTAAGGGAAAAAAGTAAAATTTCAAATTTGCCGTCCATTATTTCTCAAATTTTAGATGAAACTGAAAATACTAAATGAATTTTCGGTTCTGATTGGAGGGAGGGTTTCCAAATCCCTCCGGGGGGAACTTGAAAACGCAAAGACGGCCTTTTTCTCGGCTCTTGGAGAGCCCAAAATAGAAGAAATTAAGAAGTAAAGAAGAGAAGGGGAAATTGAAAAGATAGAGCACACTGGACATGCTGATTTCTTGATCGACTTGGTTTATTTTTTATGGAAATTCTCAATGGCCTCATTATTTAAGGATCTTAGCAAGCTATAGAAGATTAATGGGTTTATAAGAAGAATTTGAACATATAGAGCTCTATAACCGTTTATGTTGGGAATATATCCTATACAATGGAAGAGCAAGTTTTTGAACTATATCCTCGAGCTGGAGAGACAAAAAAAATAATCATGGGTTTTGGATAAGAACACCAAAACCCCATGTGAATTTTGCTTTGTCATATACTACTTTAGGGGTTATGCTGATGATTCGATTAAATAGGGCCCATTTGGCATGGGAAGATCTTCTAGTAGCTCTGACATGTAAAAGACCAATTGAGATTTTGCATAAAGATCTATGTAGGTTGAAACACGTTTGGCAGATGTGCGAAAAGACGTGCGTCTTTTGCATCTTTCCGTGAGATTAAAACGCAAAAAGCTTCATTTAGAGTTTTTTGAAATCAGCCCAAAATAGATTTTTCGTGTCTTTTCAGCATTCTGTCTTTTGGTAGCTAAATCTTTCATGTACCAAATGAAAATAGACCAAAAATCAATCTTTGCCACTTGTACATAACCGAAAAACTGCACGGAAAGAAAGGCCAAATGGGCAGTGGGACAATTCTTGATGATCGTCCAATTCGTATTGATTTTGACTGGGGATTACAAGAAGGAAGGCAATGGGGTTGTGGTCGAAGTGGTGGACAGGTGCGAGGTGAATATCGTACTGATTATGATCCTGGAAGAGGTGGTTATAGAAAATTGATCAGAGAGAGCTGGAAGCACAGAGGCAACTAATAGATTATGGTGCAGGGTCTTGGGGTTCTTTCCCATCTGTTATGCCATCTCATTATGGTCAGGGGCATGGGATTGGGGGTTCCCATAGACATGGTAGAGATTACCATCTCAAGCGGCATCGGGGAAGATGATCGCCATGCATCATCAGATGTCTCAAAAAGTTACGATCATGAATCCGGTGAGCCTGTGTATGGCTGGGACTTCTAATCCCAGTTTCATCGTTTTGAGTAGACATTGTTAGGATAGTTTTGAAATTAAGAAAAAATATATAAGTCTCGTGATATTATATGTGAACTGATTGTAACAATGCATTAACAGTGGGATGATTTTCTCCTCATTTAAATACCTCTCATTAATTTTTATATTTAAGTCATTAAATCTCATTAACATTAATTGATTCTATTCCTGACTAAAATATCCCTAGTTTTGAATTTGACGACTCCTTAAATATAAAAGCTCAAAATATAATTTGTATTACTACATTTCTTTTTATATCATGATTTGACTTACAACTTATAAGTAAATATCAATTCTTACTTAGATGAGTGAAACTTTGTTCCCTTAACAACGGAATTTCCTTTACCCAACAAACAAAAAGGGAGTCCATTTATTTAATTGGGTAAAATCACTTAGGGTTAAAAAATGAGAGAGAGAGAGAAATGAAAAAAATGATTCTGATGTAAAGCTCTAATGCATATAAAAATAATCTGTTCTGATTCTTCTGAATAATCAAACAATATTCTACCAAAAAGGCATCGAAAAAAATAAGCAGAAACGCAATAACTCTGAATTAATAATAGTGAGTTCAGCCACACCAAGATAATTAGATCATGAATGATAAAACTAAACAATAGAGTGAAATGTAAAACTACAACAATAAATTGAAGTGTGCAAATTAATTAAAATATGAGTTAATTAAGAAGTACAGATGAGAACATAGCAAGATTAGATGACAAGCGAAATTGCTAAGACATACGAAAATAATAGAAACGATGAGATATAATCATATAAAAGGGCTAATGAATTAATGTAATAGATTCTATTGAAATGAATCATTCAAGGAAGATGAATATATAAGAACACTCTAAACTTAAGTTGAATACGATAAATTTAATAGTAAAAATTAAAGAAGATAAAAAGGTTTAGACCTCTCCTATTCGAGAGCCCTGTTGTGAAGCAATGGAGATGGCTGAAATTATTTTTGCCCCAATGAAGTGAAAAGTTGTAAGATAGTGTGTAAAAACAACTGATTTTTTATGTTGAGAGAGGAAGATGAATCTCCAAAGGGAAAATCTATAATACCATAAAGATGTAATATTGGAAGAGTTTTGACCAATCAAAATACCTCATAAATTTTGATAAATACCACCAGATTGGTCACCTCTTTATGATACCGATTGATTGGGTTCGATTATGATACCAAAAAGATATGATAACGGAAAAGTTTACCACCAATCAATTTGGATCATAAAAGAGATGACCAATTAGGTGGTATTAATCAAAATTCATGGGAGTACTTTGATTGGTCAAAGCTTAATTTTCGGGTATGATGTCATTCTAGTACCATAGATTTTTGGGAGAATGACTGATCAGAACTTTGTAACCCCGCCATACAAGGGGATGAATCCTCACTATGAATTGATGCCAAATTCATGGGCAGGATGCGGTTTAGGGGGGGGGGGGGGGGGCTACTAGTAGACTATAGGGAGAATTCTGCATTGGGTTGCAGAGTACTTAACCCTAGATTTTTCCAAAAATGAAAGAGAAAAAAGATTGTACGCTTACATTGGGTTTTTCTGATTTCACAGGAATTAGGATTATAATCCATTAAAGTTTATCTCCTCTGATAAATATTTAATTATCTTTATTAGTCATTTACTTATTTGTATTATAGCAACCTTCTTTGAAAGGGTTCGCTTGAGATATGGCAAAGGCCGTGTAAAAATGAGCATAATTGCCGGAGAAGGCATAAACAACATCCAACCTGTGGTAGGGGAGATCATGGGCCGGGCTGGGCTTGCACTTATGATAAGGGTTATAGCCTAATCCTGGGCCTAAAATATAACCATAGCCTAGGTCTATACGGGCCCAGGATGGACCAGGCCTATGTCTTTCATATATAAAACATTATATATATATATATATATATATATATATATATATATATATATATATATATATATATATATATATATATATATACTAAATGACATATAATATGTATATAAACTTATTTTATACATTATATAATATAAAACATTATATATAATATAAATTATAGGGAGAATGACTGTTCAGCACACCCTAAGAATTCTTAGCCCCAACAGTGGGGGTGTTTGTCATTTTGAATTGTGTAAGGTTGCAGTGGAATATATACCATAGCCAAGGATTAAAATATCAATACACCCGATATAGGGTGTATCGTATCGGTATGCATTGATATTGGTCCGATATCAGCATATTGGTCCAACACACCACCGTATCAACGCGTATCGACTATTGTATCGATTAATGGCGTGGCGTCTCACAATAATACCCAGGCGCACATTAACCAAATGCCCAGGCGCACTCGATTAATGGAGTGAGTTAAACCCCTGTTGGTCAATGCACGCCTAATGCCCAGGCACACATTAACCAAAAAGCTAGTTATCATTTCATGTTAACAATAGTAATAAAATCATTTTTATTAAACTTAATGTTTACATGCAAAAAAAAAAAAACAACAACATACATTTATTTTCAAAAACTTCAACTATAAATTAAAAAGAACAATATTCAAAATTAGTATTTTATAAATAAATAGAATAAATAATTTATAAAATCCACATATATATATCAAAAATAAATTTTAATTTAAAAAATTTATAGAAATAAAATATTCATAACAGAATAATTATTTCAATACTTAAATTTTATAAATTTTCATATGTTGTATATCTTAAAATTTTATAAATTATTAATTAATATTTTAGTTTGCATTAAATAACAATATATTTATTATTTACAAAAATAAAAGTATTGTTTGCAACGTATTTGAAAATATAATATAAATTGAATCTATCAAATCCATTAATCTACATTTTGTATAAAAAATAATTTTTAACATCAAAATTTTATAAAATAAAATATTAATAATAAAATAACTATTTTAGTAATTAAAATTTATGAATTTTCATATGATAATAATTTTCAAAATTTTAATAGATTTGATATATTTAAGTTAAGATTATATATTTTTATAAATTATTAATTGATATTTTAATTTAAATTTTATAATAACATATTTATTGTTTACAAAATATAAATATTATTTATCAAATATTTAAGAATTAATTTTTTAGTTGAATTTTTTTGTTAATGTTAAAAAATAAAAATAGAAAAATAGAAAAAAATGATATAATAATTCAAATATAATAGTTGTATATGCTTTATGCTTTACACTTTAATAGATAATAAAATAATATTGCCTTTTTTGCATATATTAATTTATAAAAATCTATATAATATTTTCCTTGGACTCTTGATTGATGCATTATTAATAAAATTGTCTAATATTTACATGTCCTGCTATATTAATTATAATATATTATTTATAGTTGTTTTGACATTAAACTTAATGATATTAATATATTTGTGGAATTTGTGTGCATTTTCTTAGCGTATCCAAGAGTTTCCCTATTTTTTCGTTCGTATCCATGCGTTTACCAAGCGTATCCATATCCAAGTTGTCCGATACGATACCCGATACCGATACTTTAATCATTGACCACAGCATAGAAGCTTTCGTCTTAGCCAGTTTGATACTGGATCCCTCTTTGGCATGTCTCAGTTTGTGCTTCATGCACCGGACTCAGGTTCTTATCCTATAGCCAAGGCGTTTGTATTGCTTGTCATTACTACCAATTCAGTTCCAGGGACTATTAGCCCTTGAGATTATCATCAACAGGGGCAGTGAGGCTGCTAGCTTTATGTTCTCCATCCTACACTGGCATGGTCTACCAAAATTGATCCCGATGAACTTGATTCTGAGCCAGTTGAGTTTGTTCGTTTGGGGATCGGAAGTTAATATATGGCATGTTGATCTTGTTTTCCCGGCTAGACCTGAGTTCGTGGTCATGGTATTGATAGATCTCAACTTAGGAAGAATTAGAGCTGAACAAAGCCAGACTCTTGTAAGAGTTCACATCCACACCCCACAAACGCCCCACATACATATCTCAGCATGCATTGAGGAGACCAGATCTACTTCTCACATGTGTCTCACAAGCACATCCTACCATGCATTGGGAACATCTCCCGGACTTTTAAATTATTATTCACGGGAGGTGTTCCCAATGCATGGTGGATGTGCATGTGAGGTGCCCGAGTGTGAGGAGCAGATCTCGTCACTGCATTGAGAACATTTCCCATACTTGCCATTGGAAAATGTTTCCAAACAGGATTGAGATATACTGTGGGGCGCATAATTCCTCTTGTTGGCACCGGTGAATGAAAAGGACGGAGATTAACCAGCTGAATTTGAAGTCCCTCTAATGTAGCACTGGGTTTCAACTTGAACCTGCCTTGTTTGCAGCAAGCATTTTCGATAACATTGCCTAGCCTAGGGGATTGGATAGATGGAGCGCCTACGGAAGCTGAAGTCATGTAAACAGCTTTATACTGCACATGTACACGGGTTTGTGAGTGCACTACCAGATGGATACAGGCCCCAGTGGAGAGAGAGAGAGAGAGAGAGCGAGAGAGGAGTGCAATTACTCGAAATGGATTTTGTGGCCGGGGCGGGTTTTGGTCTTACAACCCATACTGGTATAGACAGGGTGTGATATTAGGCTAAACCCCGCCCCTCCTACTTGTATATAAAATTTACTATATAATATCATCATTAATAAACTTATATATGACAATTGATAGTTTATGTATCTTTTATATGTTTTAATCAAATAATTAAAAATTTTAATATTGATTCATGTTATTTTGCTTATTTATTGTTTGTACACGTTGTGAAATGACAAAAAATTAAATGCAAAATTTAAATTCATCTTATCCAACCACCCCACCCTCAAATGTAGAAAGGGTTTTGCATTTTCATGTTTTAAGAGAGTTTGGATTCTAAAAAACCAACAAATTCAACTCGTTGCAGTTTTAGGGAGGAAACGATTTGGGAGGTTTAGAAGACAGAGGGTATAGAATTAACAAAATCCTCTTCGCCCCATTTCCATCTTGCTAAATGAGGCTATTAGTGCACTGGACTCTGAGACAGAATGCAAGTTCCAGGTAGCCCTTGAGAGGCTGATGAGAGGACGCGACCACGGTGTTAATGGTCCACAGACCATCAACCATGCATTCGTAGAACAAGGCTGCCACTCCGAGCTGATGATGCTTATTATTGGCTCCTGCAGCTGCAGATTCGCATCTCAAGAGCTTTCATTGACACAGTTTGTTCTGCTGTAAGGTGGTGGTGTAATTTTGATAAAGCAACGTGGCCACTGCTGGTGGGGTACATATCTGGATCCCATCAATTTAATCTTATTTTTCTTTTTTCTTTTTCTTTTCCTTATTTTACCTGGACAATTAAATGTTTACATCGTTTATTGGTGTTTATTGCAGATGAAGTAAAATGAAATAATTGTTTGATTTCACCGTTTATCAAATAAATGATCGAAAATTGAAATGCTTTGATTTTTGTGCATGGGGCAATTTGGGGAAATGCCAAATTTTTGTTTCTCCCGATGTCACATCATTTCTTAAAATCAAATGCTGATGTGACACATTTTAGTGGGTATTAATTTAAGGTGGAGAGTAAAAAACGTTTACAAGGAAGACCAACCAAACAACAAAAACAGAAAACATTTAAAGCAAAAAAACATTTAAAGTGAAAAAGTATAAATAAACATTTAAAAAGTGAAAAAGTACAAATAAACGGTCTATCCATAAATGCCCACGGAAACAAACACATACAAAAATGTCCTCACAATGTGTTCACAACCATTTGCAACCGTGCATTGGGGAACATCTCCATATTTATAAAGTTTTATTCATGAGCAGATACTTCCAATGCATAGCTGCAATTGGTTGTGAGCACACCATTTTGTGAGAACTGAATCCGTTATGGAAAATTTTCTTTATCAGACTAATAGCAATTTGCCACACCAACTTGCAACTGCACATTGGCTATGAGCACGGTGTGAGCACTATTTTGTAAGGGTGGAATCCGTTATAGAAAATTTTCTTTGTTAGACCAATAGCAATTTTCCACACCAACTTGTACCAGATCAATATTGATTTTGGTGTATTCAAGGTTTTAAAAAATGATTCAGAATCGGAATTGTTCTGGCCACCAGTTTTCAGGTCGGCTGTTTGAGTGTCCAGTTTTGGACAAAAAAAAAAGAGTAAAAGACTTCAACCTCCCTTGAGGTTTCTCCTAAATAATGAACATCCCCTATTTTTTTAAATTGGAGTAAGACCTACTCCTTCTAGATCTATTTGTACATCACATTATGTGTTGGTTAATTTTTTTCAAAACCCAAATTTGCCCATCTATATATTCTTTCTTCGTCCCCTTGGAGCATATGTTAGTAGTAATATATCCACAAGTTCCTCTTGCATCTTCTATGGCTGGCACATGTGCTAGCTGTGGTGTTACTCTGTCTTGAACAAAATATTTAGCGGACCCTTAAAATTTTAAATTCTAATATTTAGATTTGAAGTGCTAGGATCTTGAATGCATTGAGTTTATAGAAAGAAAGTTGATCATTAGGATATGGGTGAGTATTCAGTTTATTCGGTTAAAAATCGAACTGAATAAACCGAAATTTCAAAAATTGAACTTATAAAATATAAAACTGAACCAAAATCGAAAAACCCAAAACGAAATTTTTTGGTTCAGTTTTCAATTATTTTGGTTAAAACCGAATTTTATTAAAATTATACCAATATATATTATATATTGTGTATATTATAATATATGTATATGTTAATGTATTTATATATTTTAATATTATATATAATATATATTATGTACATATTATAATATGTTATGTTTTACATATTAATAATATATATTATATTATGTATATAATAAATTTTGGTTAACTGAAATTCCAATCCTAAAAACCAAAACCAAAATCGAATTAACCGTATCGAAAAACTGAACTAAATAAACCGAAACCGAAAATTTTGATTCAGTTTTTCGATTTTAACCGAACAATGCTCACCCCTAATTAGAAACCTTGTCATGGTTCCAAAACCGTTGTTTGAAAAAGAGATATTGGTAAATTCGTATGTAACATGAAGCAAATCATCTTCACACTCATAAAAGGTGTTGTAATTGATCCAAACTTTTGGGGGAGGACCTAGCTGGTTGGACTACATCACATTCTACTTATGCTAATGATAAGAACCCACTAGACAACATGCTCTAAGAACTCTTGAATCAAGTTGTTATGCGCCCCCAGAAGCTAGAAAACAAGTTGTAGTTGATCAGATTAGAACCTTAAGGAAATTAAGTCCTTAAAGAATCCAATCTTGAAGACGCCACAAAGGTTGATCACTCCCTTGATAAGTCAAGATATTGTATTCTGCCAAGAACACAAGAAGGCAAAGCTAAGTTTGCTGAAAATACCACTGTATTATTGATGATATCTCGTTTTACATAGTTGTGGCCTTTATATAGGCATGTAAACATCATTATCTTATAAGGAAACTCCTAACTAATGATTGTCTTATCAAGAAACACTTAACTCATGAGAATCCCTTTAATTTAGGAAAACAAATATGCTTTGATATAGGAATCCTTCTAAAAGACTACAACTAATGACAACTAAGCATAAAAAAGTCAAAGTAAAACAAAACAAGACAAATCAAGCCCATCGATACATCTTAGCATGCGAATTGGGCATTTTCTTATCATGTCCATGCGCCAAGCTCATCAAGCTTTATTCTTCAAGTTCTAAGCCTTGTACATCGCCTTGCACATAAAGATAGGTGATTATCCTTGGTGAAGCTTTGGAAACTGCTAGAACAGTCTTAGAATTTTCTAGAATAGCCTCTTTGTCATGCACTTCCATGATTAAACCTTGTAGAGCCTCTTTCATCCTCTTTGTCATTGCCCTAGTCATTGGTCCACCGATTCCTTGCAAAGGATCTTGAGAATATTTGAGAATATTAGGTTGATCCATTTGGCTAGCACCTCGATTTCCATTATTCCCTCATTCCTCGAAAGGATTCGTAATCGAATCCTTGTTATTTTGTTAATGGCTCGAC